>NC_142806.1:56202408-56294638 GCF_049724085.1 Artemia sp. Qi Xiang Cuo | reverse complement strand
TGACACACTAACGGCATTGTGACACTTTGGAGATGGTTAATCGGTGTTCTCGTTGACGGTTTTCGGTTGATTATCATCATTTTCATTAATACCACTTAATGATTTTTTGTGTTCTCGCAAGAAAAATACCTCGCCTTTTAAGAGACTTAGCCGTAGTTAGTTGAAACTGTGCATAAATATCTTAATTTTTGTCTAATTGTGTGTGTGTGTAAATTTGTGTGTGTGTGTGTGTGTGTGTGTGTGTAAGATTTTGTGTGTGTGTGTGTGTGTGTAAGTTGTTGTGTGCGTGTTAGTTTTTGTGTGTGTGTGTTAGTTTTTGTGTGTGTGTGTGTGTGTGTGTGTAAGTTGTTTTTTATGTGTGTGTAAGTTTTTGTGTGTGTGTGTCAGTTATATTGTGTGAGTGTAATTTTTTGTGTGTGTGTGTAAGTGTTTGTGTGTGTGTGTTAGTTTTGGCGTACGTTTGTTTGCTTTTGTATGTGTGTTATTTTTTGTGTGTGTGTTTTAGTTTGTGTATGTGTGGCAGTTTTTGTGTGTGTGTCAGTTTTGTTTGTGTGCGTTATTTTGTGTGTGTTTTTAAGTTTTTTTGTGTGTGTGTTTTTTTGTTTGTGTGTTATTTTTTTTGTGAGTGTGTAAGTTTTTGTGTGTGTGTGTTCTGATTTTTGTGTTCTCGCAAGAAAATGGCTCGCCTTTAACAAACTTAGCCATAATTAGTTGAAACTGTGCATAAATATCATAATTTTTAGTCTAATTGCGTGGCTACTAAAGGAACAATGAACAATTTTTTTCTGTAGGCTAAATATCTTCGCAGTTGACCATTACCCCCTATTTTCCGAGGGTGTTGACACACTGACGGCATTGTGACACTTTGGTGATGGTTAATCGGTGTTCTCGTTGACGGTTTTCGGTTGATTATCATCATTTTCATTAATACCACTTAATGATTTTTTGTGTTCTTGCAAGAAAAAAACCTCGCCTTTTAAGATACTTAGCTGTAGTTAGTTGTAACTGTGCAGATATATCGCAATTTTTGTCTAATTGTGTGTGTGTGTGTAAATTTGTGTGTGTGTGTGTGTGTGTGTAAGTTTTTGTGTTTGTGTGTGTGTGTGTAAGTTTTTGTGCGAGTTATATTTTGTGTGTGTGTAAGTTGTTGTGTGTTTGTTTGTCTGTTTTTGTGTGTGTATGAGTATGTGTGTGTGTGTGTGTGTATTTTTTTGTGTGTGTGTAATTTTTTGTGTGCGTGTAAGTTTTTGTATGTGTGTGTAAGTTTTTGTGTGTGTGTGTTAGTTTTTTTGTGTGTGTAAGTGTTTGTGTGTGGGTGTTAGTTTTTGTGTGGGTGTAGGTTGTCGGTTGCGTGTGTAAGTTTTTGTGTGTGTGTGTGTGTAAGTTTTTGTGTGTGTGTGTGTGTAAGTTTTTGTTGTTATGTGTTAGTTTTTGTGTGTGTGTGTAAGTTTTTGTGTGTGTGTAAGTTTTCGTGTTTTTGTGTAAGTTTTTGTGTGTGTCTGTGTTTTTTTTTTGTGTGTTTTTTTGTGATAGTTTTTGTGTGTGTTTGAAATTATGTTTATTTGTGTAATTTTTTTTTGTTTGTTTAAGTTTTTTTTTGTTTGGAAGTTTTTGTGTGTGTAAGTTGGTGTTTGTGTGTGTGCAAGTTTTTGTGTGTTTGTAAGTTTGTGTGTGTGTAAGTTTTTGTGTTTGTGTAAGTTTTTTTGTGTTAGTTTTTTTTTTGTGTGTGTAAGTTTTTGTGTGTGTGTGTTTGTTTGTTTTGGTGTGTAATTTTTTGTGTTTGTGTAAGTTTTTGTGTGTGTGTGTGTGTGTGTGTGTAAGTTTGTGTGTGTGTGTGTGTGTGTGTGTAAGTTTTTATTTTTGTGTGTGTGTGTGTGTGTGAGTTTCTGTGTGTGCCCATTTTGAAGTTGGAAAATATTTATATTATTTGGAAAAATGGAAATGATCAATAACTAATTTCTTTTTCATTGAAAAAATTCAGAATAGAAGTTGAACTTTTCTTCACTTCGTTGAGAAAATTAAAAATTGAAGTAGAACTTTTTATCTTCTGGGAAAATATTCACAAATATGCTATAGCTTTTTCTATCTACTACGGAAAAATTTAGAATAGAACTTTAAATTTCTTTATGTCTTTGATGAACTTAAAAATGAAGTGGAAGATTTTTATTTTCTCTAGAGAAATTACAATTGAAGTGTGTTCTTTGGTAAAATTCAGAAGAGAACTTGAACTTTTCTATCTTCCGTGAAAAATTAGGAACAGTATTTAAATTTTTTTCATCTCTTTGAGAAAAATTTGATCCGAAGTGGAAAATATTTATATTATTTGGAAAAAATAGAAATGATCAATAACTAATTTCTTTTTCTTTGAGAAAATTCAGAAGAGAACTTGAACTTTTCTTAACTTCATTGATAAAATTTAAAATTGAAATAGAACTGGTTGTCTTCCGAGAAAATATTCGCAACTATGATATAGCTATTTCTTCTCAAAGTTGTGGGTGAAAAGTATGGGTACATAAACTTGTAAAATGGGTTTAGGAGGGACATTAAGAAAAGAACTTGTTCTGAAATGCCTTTTTAAAAGTATTGCTTGATGTTGGAGAATTCAAAATCAGTATAGTAAAGTTGTGGGTGCACAGGATGGGTACTTTAACTTGTAAAATTGGTTTAGGAGGGATATTAAGAAAAGAACTTGTTCTGAAATGGCTTTGAAAAGTATTTCTGGGTGTTGGAGCATTCAAAAATCAGTACAGTAAAGTTATGGGTGAAAAGGATGGGTACTTCAATTTGTAAAATGGGTTTAGGACGGTCACTAAGAAACAAACTTGTTCTGAAAAGATATAATAAAGCCATAAAAAGTATTAAAAAATGGGGGCTCAGGGGCCTTTGGGGTGCTGGGGGTCCTTTGGGGATCCGGAGGGCCCTTGAGGGCTGGGTGGTCCTTTGGGAGCCTGGGGGACCTTTGGGGGCTGGGGGAGGGCCTTTGGGGGTCCGGGGGCCCTTTGGGAGCCTGGGGAACCTTTGAGGACCGGGGTAGGGCCTTTGGGGGCCCGGGGAGGGCGTTTGAGGATCCGGGGGCCCTTTGGGAGCTTGGGGGACATTTGAGTACCGGGGGCTTCCTTCGGGGTTGGGGTAGGGGGAGCGGAACCCTTGGGGGTTGGGGTAGGGGGAGCGGAACCCGTTGGGGTTTGGGTAGGGGACCTCACGACACTGTTAAAATACAACTTGTGTATTATAACAACCAAAGAGTTTCACCTTAAATTCTCTTCTAAAATCATCTTTTAAATCATCTTTTAAAATGTCTCTGACTGTTTCGCCGAAGTAATTCCCTAAAATAATAATTTGTTCTGAAAAGATATAATAAAGCCTTAAACAGTATTAAAATGGAGGCTCAGGAGCCTTTGGGGCGCCGGGGGCCCTTTGGGAATCCAGAGAACCTTTGCTGTCCGGGGGCTTCCTTCGGAGTTGGGGTAGGGGGATCGGAACCCTTTGGGGTTTGGGTCGGGGACCTCATGACACTGTTAAAATACAACTTGTGTATTATAACGACCAAAGAGTTTCACCCTCAAATCCTCTTCTAAAATCATCTTTTAAATCATCTTTTAAAATGTCTCTAACTGTTTCGCCGAAATAATTCCATAACCTGTCTAAAACGGTTTCGCCTCAAATAATCCCTACACGTAATATCAGCGTGTTCCTTTTGTTTTTGGCATCTCTGCGCTGACGCATTTCAAATTACTAAGAAACCTGATTCCCGCGCTAAAACAATTTATCGCTAAGATGTTTCTTGGAGAATTGTTTCCATGGCGTTTGGTCATTAATATCTTTTGGAGTTCGACCAGTAGAGTTGTTTCCGAGGCAAAGACATTAATGACTTGGATCTATTCCTGGAGAATCGTTTCTAGTCGAAAATTTTAAAGTCTGACAGATGATGTCATTGGTTGATTGATCTGTCAAGAAAAGGGAATTAATTTGTTGTTTCTAAGGGGAATTATTGATTCACGATAAGGGAATTGAGGTCGACAGCACAGGTGTTCCAAATTTCTGGAAACTCATAACATTTGCATCGAGCAACAACAAGAAGGAAGTGTCATTGATCTACCCCCATTAGACTTAATAATCCACGAAAGCGATAAATTTCCTGTTTTTTCAAAATTCTCACTGATAACAAACAGACATAAATGTGAGAAAGTTCCTGTTTTTTCAAATTCTCACTGACAACAAAAATCCATAAATTTTAGAAAGTTAATTTTTTTTATAATTTTCAATGACAAAAACCATATAAACATCCATAAATATTAAAAAAGTCCTGTTTTTCAAATTCTCACTAACAAAAACCATAAAACATCCATGACAAACAACAAATAAATCGACCTACACACATAACCATCCATGAAAACAGACAAAAATGTGACAAAATTCCTGTTTTTCCATTCTCACTGACAACAAACAGACATAAATTATGTAAAAAAAGTTGTAGGTGGCAGCAGGGGTGAGGGGTCGGAGTTATAGGGTCATCTCTACTGGTATATTTGTTTGCATTGATTGTTTATTTAATGATTGTTTGATTTTTTATGTGCCACCAGTGCATAACTTACTACGCCAACCCCCGGGCCCTAGCGGGCTGTGTCGACACCGGAGTTTTTTGTTACCAGAGCTTTTAACTATTTTAACAAATTGTCAACCTCAAAATTTTTATCTGATGCGTTTAAGGCGTGGAGGAGGGGTAGGGGGCTAGTTGCCCTCCAATCTTTTTTGAGTCTCAAAAACTGAACAAGAACTTTCAATTTCCAATCAAATAAGCCCTCTCTAAAGTTTATACGAGCTTCCGTTCCATAAAAAATAATATGAAGAAATCGGAGAATTCTTAAATTACAACCCTTGCCCTGAGGGCTGTGGGGGAGTTGTCATCCTCAAATACCTAATTTCCAAAACTTAAAACTAAGTTTAATAAAATGGCTGTCTCAAAATTATGATTGGATGTATTTGGGGAAAAGGTGGGCGTGAGAGGGGGTTAGTTGCCCTCAAACCACTTTCGACAATTAAAAAGAGCACTAGCCCTTTGAATTTTCAATCGAATGAGTTTTTTTTGAATTTTCTACGACAACGCCTTCTATAATAACCTTATATGCCCCCAGGGCATAACTTAAAACCCTTGCCCTGAGGGTTGTGGGGGATTGTCCTCCTCAAAAACATATTTTATATTTAAAAATCAACAATGTTGAACAAAATGGCTATCTCAAAATTTTGATTGGATGTGTTTGGGGGAATAATGAGCGTGGGGGGCTAGTTAACCTCCAATCACTTTCGACTATTAAAAGGGCACTATCCTTTTGAATTTCCAATCGAATGAGCTTTTATTGAAGTTTATACAACAACCTATTCTATAAGAACCTTATATGCCCCCAGGGCATAACTTAAAACCCTTGCCAGGAGGGTTGTGAGGGAGTGTTCTCCTCGAAAACATATTTTCTATTTGCAAATCAACTACGCTGAACAAAATGGCTTTCTCAAAATTTTGATTGGATATGTTTGAGGAAATGATGGGCGTGAGGGGGGGCTAGTTGCCCTCCAATCCTTTTCGACTATTAAAAAGGGCACTAGCTCTTTGAATTTCCAATCGAATGAGCTATTTATGAAGTTTCTACGACACCGCCTTCTATAAAAACCTTATATACCCCCAGGGTATAGCTTAAAACCCTTGCCTTGAGGGTTGTGGGGGTGTGTCCTCCTCAAAAACATATTTTCTATCTTAAAATAAACTACGCTGAACAAAATGGCTATCTCAAAATTTTGATTGGATGTGTTTGGGGTAATGATGGGCGTGAGGGGGGGTGGGGTGGGGTAGTTGCCCTCCAATCACTTTTGACTATTAAAAAGGGAACTAGCCCTTTAAACTTCCAATCGAATGAGCCTTTTTTGAAGTTTCTACGACAACGCCTTCTATAAAAACCTTATATGCCCCCGGGGCATAATTTAAAATCCTTGTCCTAAGGGTTTTGGGGGAGTGCCAACCTCAAAAACATATTTTATATCTGGAAATCAACTACGCTGAACAAAATAACTATTTCAAAATTTTGATTGGATGTGTTTTTGGGAGTGATGGGCGTGTGGGGGGCTAGTTGCCCTCCTATCACTTTCGAATATTAAAAAGGGCACTAGCCCTTTGAATTTCCAATCGATTGAGCCTTTTTTGAAGTTTCTGCGACAACGCCTTCTATAAAAACCTCATATGCCCCCAGGGCATAACTTAAAACCCTTGCCCTGAGGGTTATTATATATATACATATATATATATACATATATATATATATATATATATATATATATATATATATATATATATATATATATATATATATATATATATATATATATATATATATATATATATATCATATATATATATATATATATATATATATATATATATATATATATATATATATATATATATATATATATATATATATATATATATATATATATATATATATATATATATATATATACATATATATATATATATGCCCGGGATATTCCTGGTCACGGGTAGTCAACAATTATAAGCAAACTACGATAAAGTACAATAAAATACTTGATCACCTACAATAGTCCAACAGTATTCCAAGATATTTCTAAAATCAAACGAACAGAGGTTTGCCCGGCAAATGGATTAGTGTTCTCTCGGTCCCAAAAATCTAATATTATATACTATAAAGTCAACCACATCTAAAGCCGCCAATTTACGTACTTAGCTACGAAATTGGTTAGTAACAATCTCCCTTCAAGCCCTAGAAAAGGATGTTTTCCCTTATCTTAGTAAACAGGGGTATTTCCAAACTTTGCATCTTGTAATTTTTTGCATTATAAATATCTTATTTCATATTAAATTATTTCTGCTTATTAGGACAGTTTACCATATAAACTTTCTTACTGTACCACTTTTTCCACCCCCAAAACTGTCCCACCCTTACAGAACATAACAATCCAGACTCCACTACCCACAACATCCCACCTCCAAAATAATAAATCTGGGTGATGTGAAAAATATTATTGTGACGCTTCATGTTACAATTTCCCAAAAATTTATGAGTAATGCCATAATCTGGAACTTTGTCAAACTTAAGGAAGTAAGCATAACTGCGGGACTATTGGATCTCAACAATATTCCCATCACGGAGGTGCAGAGTAAAAATCCATTTTTACTCAATTTAAATGGCTACCATAATTTTATCAAATTAAGGCCCCATGAATATCCTCTGGGAAAAAGGGAGGTGGTATTTCGCTCTTTGTCGGGGAGTATCAAGACCAAATATCAATTCCTACACAAGATTTTAATGGGTTTGAAGAAATTCTTTGGATGTGCACTAGACCTAAGATTTTTCCCCGTCCATTAAACATTATTATGGTTGGAATTTCTGTTTCACTCTCAATCAATTCCTACAATCAAATCAGAATTTCATAGATAAACTAAATGGCAGCATTGATCGACTTCAACTAAAATATTTTTACACCGAAATCTCTTTCTTAGGGGATAAAAATGATTTATCATTAGACTAAACTTGCCGTAACTTTAATCTCAAACAAATGGTAGATTTCCCGACGACAAAGAGAGGCACCCAACAAGATGTTATTTATACTAATATAAAACAATACTATAAAAAAACAATTTTGCTTACTGCACTCGGTGGTAGCTACAGTAGTGGGGCCACTTTGCCTTCTGCAGCACACATCCCTTTCCCGTGGTATTTCTGCAACATGCCCTCTGTCGTCACGCGGCACACCTGTTTCTAGGCAAAATTCCCTCCCTTGGCAAGAGTTCAAACGTTGGGTCAGGTGTTTATTCTATGGCACACTCCCTTGTTTTTTTCTACAACACACAAATCCTTTTTCCCATAGTATGTCTTCAACATGCCCTCTGACGTTATGGAAGCCATAGGGAAAATAAAATTAGATTTCTACCGGAGCCCTCTGACGTCATGTGACACACCCCTCTTCCCTGTTTCTTGGCAAAATCATGTCTAGACACATTCCCAGGTGACTGAAACCTCCCGCGATGCTTTTCAAGACATACCTCCAGCTAGCAAAACTCTCCCGCGCTGTTTCAAGACAAAATTCCCAGATGACAGAAATCCCCCGTGATACTTTTCCAGACACACTCCCAGCAAGCGAAATTCCCCCAAGTTGTTACTAGACAAAATTCCCAGGTGGTTGAAATCCCCCGCAAAGCTTGTCTATTAAAGCCACAGAAAACTTTCCCCTATCAAAGTATGTTATATATAGATATGTTAAAGACATTTCCCATTTTATGTTTTCTATAGAAAACATTTTATGTTTTCTTGAAAAGGAGAGGAGTTATTTTAGACAATGTTTAAATATTTATAGTTTCTGTTTTTTTTCTCTAGAAGGGAGGGTACTTACTTCTTTTCTTCTGTAACATCATTATTTTATACTAAATTTTCTCTTCTTTTCAGAATTTCCCGGCCCTCACTCCTCCCAACAAACGTGCAACAGTGGGCCAGGCAACCCGGTAAGGCAATCAGTGATCAGATATGCTCCTCTTTCCGAAAAGGCTCCATCGCTGCCTGCCCAAGCTCCATCCGAAAATACTCCATCGCTGCCTGCCTATGTACTATCTGAAAAGGTTCCATCGCTGCCTGCCCAAGCCCCATCCGCGCAGGCTCCAAGGCACCCTGGTAGAAAATTGAAAAAAGAGTGGGCGGTTGCTCACCAAATGGTGAACCCCACTGCTCCAATCCCCCAAGCCAGTGACATCGCTGCTGCATCCACACAACCCAGTGACATTGCTGGCCCGGCTGCACAAGAGCTTAACGTCACTGCCCCGTCCATCCTCCGACTTCCGCTCCCAGGACCATCAGCCACTTAAGTGCAGCCAGAATTTGGAGAGGTAATCATTTTTACTTCTAATTTTTACCTGGTTATAGACATATCTAACTATTTTTCAACTTTTTAGGCCTTTATTTTCACTATTTTCCTATCTTATATTTCCTGGCTAGTAAAAACATTTTCCATGCCTCTTTAAGCCCTTGAAGAGAATTTTCAATATAGTACAAGCTTGTCAGAGACGTTAAAGAGGTTTTTTACCAAGTTTTAAAAGACTCAGAAATAAGACTCTTTTTCTCAGCTTTAAAGCGCCTACTCGCTAGTTTTTAGGGTCTTTTGTAGGCCTATTATTGACATCCCCCCCCCCCATTTTCAGGCTTTGAATGACGGATTTAAGCTAAAAAGAGCCTACTCGTATTATATGTAGGGATTGTTGCTAGAATATTAAAGTTTCAGAATACATCCCTAGCTTGCCTAGTTTTAAAGTTCACCACCCCCTCAGAAATAAGCTTGTTTTTTATCATTTTTTAAGCGTTGTAAGGAAACTTTTATAGGTATAGATTTTTGCTAGAATATTAGAGGTCTCTAAATAAGATTGTTTTTCAGGTTTTAACCACATACTCCCTGGTTTTTAGGACTCATCGGTGTACCTCTGTTAGCTTCATTCATACTTATTTTTCTAGACTAGCCAACTTTTCTGTCCTTTTTTGATACTTTTGTCTTTTTTCAGGCAGAAAATGAGCAGCTCATGGCGTAATTTATTGGAACAGGAACAGTCGAAGAGGCCTCTGACAATTTGATGGCCTGGGCCGAAGAATTTTTGGCCATGTGTCCAGAACTAAATTCCCCTTCGGTAAACTTCCATAACTATTTTTAAATTCAAAAGAGTTTATCACTAGTGTGGGCAAACCTTTCAATGCTTCATAATACATACAAAATGTACCCTATGGAAGGGGAATTCTATTTACATCAGTAGTGAGGACATAGGACAACTTTGCATTCTAATGAGTAGTGGAATGGTTATAGTTTAAGAGGGAATGGTATCCCTTCATAATGCAATGAGTAGTGGAGTGTCACACTTCCAAGAGGGCATACTAGTCATAACCGTTCTCTCTTTTTCATAGGGCAAGAGCTTCCAGTGCGCTAATATGCTCTTATTATTTCTCTAGGTTCATACAGCGTCATCTCAAGAGTACATATTATCGTCACCATCGCAATTTCACTAGAGTATAAGGGAAAGTCAACACGAGGGTGGTTTAAGTGCAGGGGCAAGTCCGGCTAGTGACTTCTTCAACATTGATTTAGACAGTTTAGTGAGGGATCTTGGCCTCAGCAATTAATTTCCGGATAATCCATTACATCAATTACCAGCTAACGAGGTCGAGAGGATTCTAGAAGAAGCAGTACCCACCCCTCACAGTGATATGGAACAAAGTGGGGCTGGCTCGCCCCTAGTGTTACCAGAGTTGTATTTAGCAGATACCGCTTTGCGCAATATTCATGTATATAGGGCTGAGTTTTGTGACCAGTTCAAATCCCTGTCATGTGGTACTATTCAAATGGACACCATAATAACCACACACCTCTACGTCAGCATGATTCGGACACTTCTTGAAAAACATTTACGGGAGGTGGGAGGTCGGGATTATTTGAAAGCATCCATCAAATTGAAAAATATTTTTTTTAATGCAAGTTTGGGTGTTTTGCGTGACCATCATATTCAAACAAGAATGCATACACTACACCCAGACCTGCATAATTTTGAGGGTGTATTTTCGAATTGGGTGGGTGAAATTCTTAATAGGATGCAGGGATATCATGAAAATGGTTGTGGGTTATCTGTATTATTTTTAGATAAATTATAATTAAATATAACTAAATTTAAATGGTAATTTGCTTTAAGAGGTTGGAGGGGGAGTTTAAAAATATAATAGTAATTTAAAAGCCACTAAAGGTGTACAACACTTTTGTTTTGACACGGGCTTGGAGTGTTTTAAATGTTCCGTCCTTGTGGCAGGACATAAAACTCCATTCAATGATGCAACTGAGACAAACTTGGACGATTGGGCAGTAAATGGAAAAGAGGGATCAGATTTTTCAAAAGTAAATTTTACTTCTTTAAGGGCCAATATCCAGTAACGCTTAAAGGGCTTGACATTTTTGAAAAGGCCAATGAACACTTAAAAGTTGGGGTTACAGTTTTACAGTTTGATGTAGAATTTGAAGATGGGGACTTAGTGATAAGAAAAGAGTAATTTATTCTGTAAGAGCACTGTCCATTGACTCAGTGAAACACTGGGTATGGCTTCTTTACGAACCAGCCAAAGATCCTGAAACAATTGGACATTTCACTCCTATTCCAAATATTAGCAGGGATTTTAGTGAAGGTAAACATTTTAATCAAGGGAAGACTTGTCATTACTTTCCAATGTGTCTATCTAGGTTTTATAAGAAATTGAAATTAAATAATCATTTGAGACACTGCAAGCGTCATGGTTACCAGTCTGTGGAAACGGTTTTAGGGGGCAATGCCACCATGAGGTTAAAAAACTTTCAGAACACATTGTTGTAGAGCAACAAGGTATCATTGGACATTGAGGCTGCTCTCATGGATGTGTCATATATGTCAAATTCGAATTATGTGAAAAAACATAAAGCTATTGCGATCTCTTTTGCGCACCCACGGAGATATTCAAGTAACAAAATGTATTTGGTAGATTTTTATGAGACGTTGGGTGGAAAAGATTGGCACAGCTATGGTTACTCTCGTTAAAACAGCAAATGAGGCGAATTAACGGCTGCGTCATACACACTATCCAATGAATCTATCACCAGCAGATGAGTTGGCTATTAAAAATCAAGATATTTGTTGGGTTTATAAGAAAAAAATTAATTAGGGGGATGCAAAAAACCGCGATCATGATCATTTATACCAAGAAATTTCATCAAAGGGAAGTAACTTTCAGGGGGTCGCACATAAATCATGTAATTTAAATGTTAGGCAACAATATTTTTTTACCGTTTACATGCACAATTCCAAATATGATTTGAGATTCGTATTACCAGCGTTGGCAAGATTTCAGAAAGGTGAAGTTGTAGATGGTGCATGGGTAGATTCCTATAACAGGTTAATTTTCCTATAACATCATACCGAAATCATCTGAAAAGTTGCTAGTCTTAGAATTTAAATGGCAAACAGTTGATAATGGTAATACGTGCTTGAGTAAAATCCGTTTCCTTGATTCTTTTAGTTTTTTCCCTAAAACCCTAAGTCAACTCATTCAAGTATAAAAAAGCGACAATTTGAATAGTTTCTCCCTCCTCATACAGCACTTTCGAGATGAGGAACTGTATGATTTATTAACATGTAAGGGCATATACCTCTACGAGTACTACAGCTCCGCCTCGAAGCTAAGTGAGGAAAAATTACCACCCATCACAAAGTTTTAGGATTCACTTTATGATCGTCAATGCATCACCGCCGATTATGAATTTGCCAAGAGGGTTTGGGCAAAGGGAGGGTGTAAAAATAGGTGGGATTATTGTAAAATGTACCTGGCAAGTGATGTATTGACTATCTTGGATATTGTCTGTAAAAACACGGACAAAATTCAGGAAGAATTCGGGTTGGATATAGGTATTATTTTTCCATTCCTCATTTGGTGATGGATTTAATTCTTAAAATAGGTGGAGCAGAAATAGGTCTGATTGCTGAGGTGGATCAGCAGCTGTTTGTAGAAAGATCAATGTGGGGAAGGTGTGATTTTTTACTGGGATCGTATCCTTGAAACCGACCCGACTGGACAATGCACCGATGAAAAGTCGGATGCTGTTTTCCTAGATATGAATTCCCTTTATTCGTCGGCAATGTCACACTTTTATTTTCCATGTGGGAATTCTAGTGGCTTGACAATTCTTCTGCTCCAGATTTACCCAATGTTCACACTGTTGAGGGAAATGGACCAAAAGGATGTTTTTTTGAAATTGATGGTGAAATTCCTCTGGATCTTCATGGCTCGGTGAAAGATTTTGTTTTTCTGTGCATAGACCGGTGCATAGGGACTCGCTGAGTCCCTACAATTTATCATTAGTAGAGAATAAAGGCATTCATTGGACACCTTCAAGACAAAAGTTTACTGCCGACCTGGAGCAGAAACGGAATATTGTTGTATACCATGTTCTTTTGCGGTAGTTGCTTTCCAACGATTTCAATGTCGCTAAGATTCATAGAGCCGTCCAATTCGACCAAAAACATTACATGATGAAGTTTGTTGACACCTTGGTCAACAAACGGTCTCAAGCAAAAACAAATGTCAAAAAGAGATCTTAAAACTCATTTTAAATTCAGCCTTTGGTGAAATATGTGAGCGTTTGCGAAACAGGGATCGTTAAGACAATCTGACCGACCCAAAAAAATATGCCCGAATCATTGTGGATCCAAAATTCACATCATTCACTATCATAGACTCCAATATGGTCCTCTTACATAGAAAAAAAGAAATGTAGTTTTAAATAAACAAATGGCGCAGGCAGTGCCATTTTAGAAATTAAAAAAAATAATGTTGGAGTTTTATTACAATGTATGTAAGCGCAAGTGGCCGAGGGAGGGATAAGTTCAAGTTTTTTTATGGGGACATAGATTTATTATTTTTAAAAGTTAAAACAGATAATTTATTGGAAGATTTGGAAAAGGAGAGTACATTAGCTCTCGGATGGACTACACAAACTGGGAAGAGTCCCGCTATCCGGAGCTACTGAAATGCTAGGCCCCAAATCAATTGTTAGAATTAAAATCAGAAACGGGAAGTGATTTGGCGTCACATGGTGTATTTCCCGGTCCAAAAATGTACTACGTGGAAACGCACAATGCCACTGCCAAAAAAGTCTGCAAAGGGGTGCCTGCATGCTATGTAAAGGAAAATTTCAACATAAGTGTTTATAGGAACTGTATAGAACAAAATTTAGTTGCAAGAGCGAGCGTCATGTTCACTCGCTCTTTAAAATATAAAAACTATACAGTTCGAGTCGAAAAAAATGCCATGTCCACCATATCGGACAAAGTCTATGTACTCGAGGGTGGTGTAAGAGTACTACCACATGGCCACTATATTACTTCATATCGAGTTAAATATGTAGTTTATAGAAAGCAACTCGGTCTGAAAAAAGCTCTGTAGTTGTGGGAGAGGGAGGGGACCGTTTCCGTCAACAGCTCAACACTGCCTTTTTTATATCTAGTCATTTAAATTTATTATATTTCATTGCAAATAGCGGTAATTTTCAAGTTTTTATTTCGTTTTTTATTTTTAATGGCCTATTACTAGCCCGCCGCAGAACCTTCCAGCCGTCGGGGGGAACGTCCATTGGCCACCACGGGTGCCGGCCTGGTAATCGTTATCGTTGGTCACCCTTCGGTCATGTTTTGTTCAAATATTTATATTGTAAATATATTTTTATGTTGTTGTATTTATGTGAATTAAAAAAACCATGTATTCTATATCCTTTGAATATTTATTCAACAGATTGAGGTTAGGATAGGTTATTTGCATTTTGACACTGGAAGAGTATATATCCATTTAAAACACCCTTCAGATCATTTCTTTCCGGACCGTCCATGTCCGGCAAAACAGCACTTTTAACGAAAATAGATCAATACCGTGATAAAATGTTTTTTGAGAACCCAAGAAATATCTATTATTGCTAAGGTATATGGCAAGAATCTTATGATAAAATAAAGAGGATTGATCCAAGCATACAATTTATGCAAGGACGTGACGTGTTTAATATTATTGAACCAAACTCGTGGCTGATTATTGACGATTTAGCTGAATCTATTGAAGAATGGTCGCGGAAAATGTTACAGATGTTAATCTGAGTGGTCCCATGACGAAAATATTTCTGTAACTATTGTCCTCCATAATCTTTTTCTTCACAGTTAATGCATGAGAACACTTGCGTTGAATTGTATCAACTGCACTATCTATAGAATTGTTTGCGATTCAAAGTTTCCTTTTAATTCAAAACAAACAAATCCACACCGACGAAACCAAGTTTTTGATTTCGGTGTAAACTAAAATAACTAGTGAACCTTATGATTACATATTATTAGAACTGAGTCAAAACACGTCCTAAGAGTTCCGTGTAGTCACAGAGGTTTTTTATAATGAAATTACTGTATATCTACCTGTGAATAGCAAAAAAGGTCATTAGTCACAATCATGACATGGAAGAAGCTACATGAACATCGGCATTTATTTTCCATGCTAGCTAGTTCAAAACCACTACTTAGAAAAGCAATAATCAAGCATGGTGTTGACAAGGAATTTAATAATCTTTTGTCAGAACTTTGTTTAAATTTAACGGACGGTAATATTCAGCTGTCATATCGTTTTAAACAACAGGCAAGGCACTTATACGTGCTCTAGCTTGCAAAAAGAAAGCAAACTGTAAAAAAACGTCTTGTTCAAGTGGATGGTAATTTCTTTTCAGTAGTACTACCGATAATGGCCTGACTTGTAAAAACTAATCTCTAAAAATGGCTGAAACCAATTGAACTTGCTCTTCAGACAAAGAGCACTTTGAAGATAATCTTGATAAATTTATTAACAATGAAACAATTGCTGATGATGAAAAATTAATTTTGCGTCAAAATGCACTTCGTCGAGTCAACAAACATAAGCCTTATCGTGAAAAACCAATCAAAGTTAATGTCATTGAGTAACCTTCTGAAAACAGTGAAACACAGCAAATTTAATCACTCTGACACTATCAAACGTATCTGTCAAATGATATTGATAAAAAATTTATTTATTCTGATGCTTAGATTTTCCCAATTTTATTCGCTACGATACTTACATTTTGTCAATGTTATCCCATGTATCCGGCAAAAGGATGTTGATGAAGAATTTATCAACTCTAATACATAGATTTTGACAGTATTCTCCGATGTATCTGAATGTTGATAAAGAATTTATTCAATCTGATACTTAGATTTTGACAATGTTATCCAATGTATCCGGCAAAGGATGTTGATTAAGAATTTATTCACTGATACTTATATGTTGCCAATGTTATCTCATGTGTATGACAATAGATGTATGCAAATTCCTTTTCTTACATCTCCGATGTTTTAGTGGATATTCTAAACGTTTGAAGTTCTAGCATATCCTAAAAATAATGAACGCATAACAAAGTAATGCACAGTATATTTGTAATGAAATAATGTCATGTAGAATAATAATACAAAAAATATATTATGATACATTTCTAATATCAATGAGCAACTATGGTCATTTTGAATTTGTTCCATAAAATAGTTCACCATGTTCTCTCTTGATAATGTAGCTATTGTCTTCTCTTAGTTCGTAATCAGTAGAATAATCATTATTCCATTTTGATTCATATACAATATTTACTTGTGTGTCATCGAAAGATTCAATATGTGTTTCATCTTTGGTAATATTAGGTTCATTGACTATATGATTAATAGTAGTAATAACGTTTGCTGGCACTTTGTTTTTCATTGATTCATCTTTCTATTCCTTAGTGATATTTTCTGCCATTGCCCTTTTTATTTTTCCGGCAAGTTCACTGTCTATTACCTCATTATTTTTACATCGGTAACAGTTTTGGCATGTAGACAAGATATGGTTTATGATATTAGTAGAAGAGTAGGCCTTTCTTTTCCTCTTTGCTTTCAGTTGAATGCTAATACCCGAAAGAAGACTATAGGTTCTATCAAAAGGAAGCATGTTACCTATTGCACTAGAAAGAAGATATCCCTCTTCATAAACTAATATTTTTATGTTGCCATTCTCTTTGAGTACTAACTTCTCTGGAAATGATACTCTCGCATATCCACCATTTGTATAATTGAATTTTTATGGTATTCCAAAGAGATTTAATTCCTTGCTGTCATGAAAACGCAGGCATACATTTCCAATAGTGCTATCAATTGTACTTGTTTCATAGTTCAAATACTTCTCCTTGTCAGTTTTCAATGTTACAATAACACTAACATGTGAACACATTTCTACTGATGTGTCCCCTAAATGTTCAATATGCGTTTCATCTGTGGTATTCCACGCATGCATTTCCAATAGTGCTACCACTTGTACTTGTTTCAGAGTTCAAATACTTCTCCATTACAGCATTCAATGCTACAATAACATTAACATGTGAGCACACTCTCTTAAGATACTTCATCTTCACTTTTTTAAAGATATAAGTTGTCTATATCGTTCCACTGCGTTAAAAATACTGATTTAATACATGCAATAAATTAAGTAGTGTCGATAACCGGCCATAGAGTACCAGTGGGAAACCCGCATCGTGTTTATGAACAAGCATAGAGTAGGATTGGTAGAGCCATAAGAATATTACATGCCATTTTAAGATACGTAAAAAAAAAGTTGAAAAAATATATCATGTTAAAAAAATAATAAAAAAAAATTAAACAAACTTAAAAAGAAACTTCAAAAAAAGTGTAATAAATGGGGGGGGTCAAAAAGTTGGTAGGAGGGGTTGACTCCCGGTCCCCCCAGTCCCGCAAAACAAGGCAGAAACGCAGCACGTTGAGTATTCCGGAGCTCAGATGCAAGGTCATTCGCATGTCTAGTCTCATAACAGTGATAAGATGAATTGGCTTTAAAAATTTCCCAAAATACCTCCGGTGAACACTTATTCAAACATTGATAAATAAAAATTGCTGGTAATCCCGTAACTGATAAAAGTTAAAAATTTTCAAACTTGTAAAGCAATTCAACGTTCTATTTTCAAACTGAATATAATTACCTAAAATACGAACTATTTTATTCTGTAAAATTTGGACCTTTCTAAAACTTGAAATAAAACTACTAGGCCATAGCATGCAACCATACGATAAATAAGGGCTAGCAATAGAATGATATGGTAAAAGTAAAAAATTTGACGGTATTTGATTTTTCAGTCTTCTTATCACACCCAACCCTCTTAAAATCTTAACTGCCACAAGAGCACAATGTTATTTCCAACTTAAATTAAAATCAAGACTAAACCCAAAGTATTTAGCATCATTTACATGCTTTAAAAACTCACCATTACAAACAATTTTATTATCTAAAACACATGAAACTCCATTTCTACAAAATGTCATGAAATTTGTTTTGGAAATATTCACTATCAAATAACTAGAATTTTTAAAACTTATCATTTCAGCGAGGGCCCTATTGGTCTTCTCAATTAACTGGTTCAGACAAATAGCTGTAATCGTAAACACCGTGTCATCAGCAAAAGACGTTATCAGTGCATCTGATATATAAAAACGAATGGTATCAACTTAAATTAGATAAAGAAGTGGGCCAAGCACGGAACCCTGAGGCACGCCAGAATTAAGGATAAAAGTTTTTGAAATAGAATTTTTAATAGAGACTCGAATAATGCGCTTGTTAAGATGAGATTCAAACCATTTCAGAATAACCCCTTGGATCCCTAAACGGCTTAGCTTACGCAATAAAATTGTATGAACCACCGTGTCAAAAGCCTTTCTAAAGTCTATAAATACTAAAAGTACCAGTACACTTTTTTCGAGAACACCATTGATGAAATGCACCGTTGATGAAAAGTTCCATACAATATTCCAAAAGGGGAAATCGGTTCCCATTATATCGTTAAGCATTTCTCCAGAAAATATCTTTCTTTGAAGAGATAATTCCAGAAAGTCATCATCTAAAACTAACCACTTTTCCAATTTTACTAGATTACGCATAATTTTCAGTTTCTCAAATCTACTCATTTGAATACTCTCGCTTTCAAACACAGAACTATTTACTATAAATTGTCCCCTTCAATATATTTTGCCGGCGCATTTAATCTATCTAGTAGTCTATGTATATGCACTATATTCACCTTAGCCACAAAGCAAATTGTTCTTCCGACTTGAATTTGCTTAATGTTATAACGTATCCATTATACATCTTGTCCCATTTTAGGGTTAGTCGAGAACCCCTTGTAATTTCTACCCCCACCTTAGGCACTCTAGGTCCCGTTTCATCAGCACTTTTAATATTCAATAATGTATAAGAATCCATGTTGACGGTCCCACTTCCGGACAGAAACTGAACCTCGATCAATAATTTTAACCACCTTGGAACGTGTCTAGACATGATTTTGCCTAGTAACAGCGAAAATGGGTGTGTCACATGACATCAGAGGGTTCCGATAGATATCCAATATTATTTTCCATATGGCTGCCCTGACGTCAGAGTGCATGTTGCAGAAATACTATGGGAAAAGGGATATGTGGGTTGTAGAAAACACAAAGGGGGTGTGCCATAGAATGAACACCTGACCTAACCTTTGAACTCTTGCCAAGGGGAGAAATGTTGCCTAGAAACAGGTGTGCCGCGTTATGACAGAGGGCATGTTATACAAATCCTATGGAAAAAGGGGGGCATGCGCTTGAAACCGGGCATGTTAAGACGTCAGAGGGCATGTTGCAGAAATACTATGGGAAATGGATATGTGTGTTGTAAAACCCTTGTCTATGTATGTTGCAAAAAGCAGAGTGGTCCCAATACTAGCTACCATTATTCAATTAATATTATCTCAGATTTTGAGGCCAAACACAATTATAAGGCAACCGAAATTGTCTTCAGACCAGTAACAGATAAAGACTCATTGGAATTCAGAAACTGAAAAACAAGCGAAACTTGGATCTAAATTGTAAATGCCAAATAGGTTAATGACAAAGTGTTATGACTCCATGGACTCCTAACTAAACACTACATTGGATCATTTCCGGAAAAAAAAGTGTTTCACTGACAAACCGTTCTTCAATCGTAAGTACGGAGGGGGTCACCATTTCTGGGCTAACGATAGAGGGCACCCTTAACATACAGGGCGAACAAGATTCAGCCAGTCAGAGGACTAGGAATACTGGGCTAACAAGATTATTTGCCTCTTTCTAGACCTGTTTGATGGTTTTGTTGTTTGATGGTTATGAGTTATGTTTTATGGTTATGTGGTTTGATGGCTATGTGATTTGATGTTTCATAGATGGATCAGAAGGTACTGAATATACATGGTTATGTTGTTTGATGGTTATGATTGTTCTTTCATGATTATGTGGTTTGATGGTTATATGATTTAATGTTTTATAGATGGATCAGAAGGTACTGAATGTACATGGTTTTGTTGTTTCATGGTTATGAGTGCTGTTTCATGGTTATGTGTTTTGACGTTTCATAGATGGGTCAGAAGGTACTGATTACATATGATTTTATTGTTTGATGGTTATGAGTGCTGTTTCATGGTAATGTGGTTTGATGGTTATGTGGTTTGATGGCCATGTGATTTGATGTTTCATACAGTGGTCAGAAGGTACTAAATATACATGATTTTGTTGTTTGATGGTTATGAGTGCTGTTTCATGGTCATTTGGTTTGATGGTTATGTGATTCGATGTTTCATAGATGGGTCAAAAGGTACTGAATATATTCGGTTTTGTTGTTTGTTGATTATAAGTTCTTTTTCATGGCTACTTGGGTTGAAGGTTATGGTACACGATCCTTCATAAATGTGTCGGAAGATATTAAATATAGTTGGATTAATTGCTTGTTGGCCCCAAGTGTTTTTTCATGGCTATATAGTTTCATGGTTTTGCGACTCGATGTTTCATAGATGTTTCAGAAGGTACTGATTATACATTTTTTTTTTGATGGTTATGAGTTCTGTTTCATGGTTATGTGGCTTGATGTTTATGTGATTTGATGTTTCATAGATGTTTTTATGCCTATTGAATACAGACAGGGATTATTTGGGCTAAACAAATTAATCAACATTTTAGGGATGATCTGGGCGAAACAGTTTGAGAAATTTTAGAGGATGATTTGGGGTGAAACTCTGTGGTCGTTATAATACACAAGTTCCATTTGACAAGTGTTGTAAGGTCACCTACCCCAACCCCTAAGGGCCCCCCAACCCCCCAACGTTTGCCCCCCCTCACATTTTTATACTTTTTTTTGCGCGCTTGAGACACAGAAGACCCCCCCCCAACTTTTTTTACCCCCCCCCCCCCATATTTTTTAATACTTTTTTTTTGCATGCTTGAGACACAGAAGGGCCCCCCCCCCTCCACCCAACTTTATGCCCTCCCATCACATTTTTTTAATACTTTTTTTGCGCTTGAGACACAGAAGGGTCCCCCTCCATTTTTTTTTTTTTTTTTTTTTTTTAACATGGTATTTTTTCAACTTTTTTTTCACATGTCTTCGAATGAACAAGTACACAATATGGGATTATGTGAGACGATTATGGATTTGAACATCTAGGACAGCAACCATCAATGACCCTAGCCATCAAGGACCTCAACCTCCAAGGTCCCCTACCCCGACCCCCAAGGGCCCCCCTCTTACCAACTTTTTGACCCCCTCTCCCATTTTTTACACTTTTTTTGAAGTTTCATTTTAACTTTTTTTTTATTATTTTTTTAACAAGATATTTTTTTCAACTTTTTTTACGTATCTTAAAATGACATGAAATATGCTTATGGCTCTACCAATCGTACTCTATGTTTTGCTCATAAACACGATGTGGCTTTCCCCCTGGTATTCTATGGCCGTTTATTGACACTGCCTACTTTATTGCATGTATTAAATCAGTATTTTTTACGCTGTGGAACGATATAGTCATAACTTATATCTTTAAAAAAGTGAAAATGAAGTATCTTAAAAAAGTGTGTTCACATGTTAATGTTATTGTAGCATTGAATGCTGACATGGAGAAGTATTTGAATTATGAAATAAGTACAAGTGGTAGCCCTATTGGAAATATATGCGTGCGTTGTCATGACAGTAAGGAATTAAATTTCTTTGGAGTACCAAAAAAATTCAATTGTACAAATTGTGGATATGCGAAAGTATAATTTCCAGAGAAGTTAGTACTCAAAGAGAAAGCCAACATAGAAATAATAGTTGATGAAGAGGGTTATCTTCTTGCTAGTGCTAAAGGTAATATGCTACCTATTGATAGAACCTATCGTGATCTTTCAGGTATTAGCATCCAACTGAAAGCAAAGAGGAAAAGAAAGACCCACTCTTCTACTAATTTCATAAACAATATCTTGTCTACGTGCCGAAACTGTTACCTATGTAAAAATAATGTGGTAATAGACAGTGGAATTGACGGAAAAATAAAACGGACAATCTCGGAAAATATCACTAAGGATTAGAAAGATGAATCAATGAAAAACAAAGTGCCAGCAAACGTTATTACTACTATTGATCATATAGTCAATGAACCTAATAATACCAAAGATGAAACACATATTGAATCTGTCGATGACACATCAGTAAATATTGTATATGACTCAAAATGGAATAATGATTATTGTACTGATTACAAACTAAGAGAAGACAATAGCTACATTATCAAGAGAGAACATGGTGAACTATTTTATGGAACAAATTCAAAATGAACAAAGTTGCTCATTGAGATTAGAAATGTATCATAATATATTTTTGTATTATTATTCTACATGACCTTATTTCATTAAAAATATACTATGCATTACTTTGTTCTGTGTTCATTATTTTTAGGATATACTAGAACTTCAAACGTTTAGAATATCCACTAAAACATCGGAGATGTAAGAAAAGGAATTTGCATACATCTATTGTCATACACATGGGATTACATTGTCAAAATCTAAGTATCAGATTGAATAAATTCTTTATCAACATTCGGATACATCGGATAATATTGTCAAAATCTATATATTAGAGTGGATAAATTCTTTATCAACATCATTTTGCCGGATACATGGCATAACATTGACAAAATCTAAGTATCAGAGTGAACAAAATTGAGAAAATCTAAGCATCGGAATAGATAAATTCTTTATCAATATCATTTGACAGATACGTTTGATAGTGTCAGAGTGATTCAATTCTCTATCAACATCTATTGTCGGATACGTGGGATAACATTGAAAAAATCTAAGTATCAGAGTGAATAAAATTGAGAAAATCTAAGCATAAATAAATTCTTTATCAATATCATTTGACAGATACGTTTGATAGTGTCAGAGTGATTAAATTTGCTGTGTTTCACTGTTTTCAGAAGGTTGATCAATGACATTAAAGTTGAGCGGTTTTTCACGATAAGGCTTATGTTTGTTGACTCGACGAAGGGCATTTTGAAGCAAAATTAATTTTTCATCATCAGCAATTGTTTCATTGTTAATAAATTTATCAAGATTATCTTCAAAGTGCTGTTTAATGATAATAATAATAATTTATTTATGACCCACTTTTATACAAAACAAGCGGAGTAAAGCACACTAAAAAGGAAAAAAACAAATCAATCAAATACACAGAAATAAAGATAATTTAAACATTAATAACTGACAAAAACAGACAGATAATATTATGGTTTGGGCCTAGGGACACAAAGACATTTCTTGTCAAATTATTACTAAGCAATTCAAACGATTGGATAATGTCGGTAGCACCATACTTCTCAATAATACGTGTATTACGATATGAAGTGGGAAGGTACAATAAAAATTTGCAATATCTAAAATAACCGATATGGAGCTTGCGCAAATCATTCTTATTCAATAACAAATACATTCCAGTTAAAAACAAGACAGAATGGTCACAATATGTGGAATACATTTTAGCTAAAGCTCGGCGTAAATATTTTCCAAGGTTATGTACAATTTTCGCATATCCGATCTTCAACTTTCCTTTAACATCTCTCAGAACTTGATGTCGAAAAAAAGTGAGTGTAGAACAAATACTAATTCCTAACCACCGTAAACTCGTAACATTGCGAATTACTGAGGATCCACAGGACAAATTATGAGCTGATGATTTGGGATTGAAAACTAAATGTTCACATTTATCAACATTCATAAACAGATCAATGCCCCGAAACCTCCGGGAAATATTTTGCACCAATAATACTAAAATAGACTTAGTTCGGCTTGAAACTACAAGTCGTTTATATACACAATATAAGACCCGTGAAATAAATCACGAAGATAAGATGGATTGATTCCTATCACCACATTTTGAATGCAAGCATTAAATAGATAAGGTGATAGCACCCCACCCTGTCGTACTCCAGATTGAACTGGTATACTATCACAGTACCCTGTACCAGATTTTAAACAAAGAAACGAATTACTATACCAAAATTTAAGTACATGTATGACAGAAGGGTTCACTCCAAACTCTCACAAAGAGTGCTACATTTGTGCATGGCAAATACTATCGAAGGCTTTAGATAAATCCAAAGCGCAAATATGTAATTCATAACCTTTAGACTGGGCATGATAAAGATTTGATGCTGAAACCTTATGCGCATGTTGATACCCAATACGAGGTTGAAATCCAAACTGGTTAGAGTCTTTCGCAGTTCGTTCAATAATATATGGGAGCAGAACATAATCAAAAACCTTACTAATATTGCAATCAACAGTGATGGGCCTATATGAACTGCAATCAAAAGGGTCTCTTTCGCGTTTAAGAATCGAAGTTACCGTTCCGCAAAGGAAGGAATCAGGCACAATTGACAAAGATAAACAGAACTAAAAAAGTAACTGGAGCTGAGCGACTAGTGCTAGACAATCATAACGTAAATGGTGGGTGCTAATCCCATCAAGATCATTTGATTTAGTCTTAAGTTTAAGCATGCAATTAACAATACTTTTAGTTGATACGGGAATAACATGACGTTGCAAAACTTTAGGTGGCAAAAATTTAGAAATTAAGCACTGAAAATGATAATGAACACTATACTCAACCTTACAAAAAATACTTTTATAATGCCCATAGCCAATACGAAACTGGGATAACATCACTAGTCAATAAAGAATCAAATTTAGACGTAATAATGACTTCTTTCCATTGTACTGCACTTTTAGGGAACTCAGCACCATTATATCGAACCAAACGAAGATACCGTTTAAACTCCGCTTTTGTCTTACTCTTTATATCAAACACTTAGCCTCGCAAGGGCCGCCCACACGCAATCCAGATGCGAAGGCAGAGTTTAGCACGATTTTTGACGGCTTTAAGACCCGGGTCTTCTTTCCAAATTGGACTCCCAGTTTTGAGTTTAACCCGCACAAGGGGAACAGCCACATCCTCAGCTTGTTTCATGCACTTAACTAAGTAAAGGTAATGAATATCCAGTTGCACTCAGGCTTGTGGTGAAAAAACACTCGTGCGCAGTAGATTAAAAGGGATCTTGACGCAGGACATCAGAGCTGTTTGGGTAGAAATATATAAAGGTCAATTGGCTTTGCTTCACTCTGGTTTCATACACTATTTATTATTAGCAGCACAAGGATGATTAGATGGATCAGCGGTTAATGTCACAGTAAAAGAAAGGGGAAGGTGGTCAAAATCACGTTCGTCTTCGTCAACATTAACTACAGAGCAGGGAACATCGGCAGAGCAAATACAATGATCAATATTGGTGACAGTACCACTATTATGAATATAACTGTAATTAAGAGCCTTGGGTACTATGCAGTAACCAATAGGCAACGAATCTAAAACTAAGTTGGCACGAGTAGAGGAGCTATGAACATCACAATTGAAGTCACCTATCAATAGCCAACGATACCCGTGCTTTTCAATATTGCATAACAGAGTTTTAAGGGATGAGCAGGCGTTAGAAAACTTAGTAAGTGAAGCTAGACGTTTCTGATTGCAGGGAAGATATATATTTATAAATACAAGGTGACCAAGTCGTATTGCCATAATGTTATCAGAGGAATGAAATAAGATAGGTGACAAAGGAGTAGCAAATCGTTTGATAACACGTGCAAGGCCCCCGGAAGGTCGGCCTTTTGTTTTTTGGGCATTGGTGGTAAAGACAATATGGTGGCTACTTTTTCGTAGAGAGTTAACGAAGATGGTGGGAAGTAAATGTTCTTGCAAGAACAAAATGTCGAAATCATTCATTTTTGATTTAATGAGCCATCTTTATCTTTCGTGCCATTGATATTAAAAGAGCAGATTGGGACGGACAATTTGACAGTCATTTCTGAATGACACGTTTGCTCAGGACATCACGCAGAATACGACATTTTTGGCTAAACGATGCATGATTACCCTCACAATTAGCGCATTTTCGATCAAAAACACAGGGGAAATCACGTGATGATACATGAGAGCCGGCACAGCGGCTGCATTTTGCTGGGTTATCGCATTTGGTTTTCAGGTGGTTGGGAGATTGACAATTATGACAGCGACGGGGCGACCGCAAGAATTCAAAAACCTTGAATGATTCATACCCCACCTTGAGCCCGAGTCGTAGGATATTACTCTGGGCTACAGCATCAGCAAAGGTAACATTCACAGCCAGAGATTTTCCCAAACGTTCAGCGTCGATGACACCTTCACATTTCTTAAAAATTATCGCATCATAATTAGCGGGTACCCCCTTAACAATGCCATGAAATTTCTTTTCTTGAATCATGACGTCACAGCTATTCAATACGGTTGGAACCGCACCGCTGAAAATCTTTGCTGCAGATTGACTAATCTGAACAAACAGCTTATCGCCAGAAGGCCTCATGCTGTGAATAGCTTCATGGCCAGGGATTTTATTTATAGTATGAGCCCGTTTTGAAGGGTCGTCAAGTTTAGTAGGCACTTTTGAAATGATAGCGGTGGCAGTGCTTTCAATATGAGGACTAGCAAAAGGAATGGGAAGTGAAGGAAAATTCAAATCATAATCTGTTACATTTTCTTTGATGAAGTTAAGGGTACTATCCAGAGCACAAATTTTGGGAGCAAGTTTGTGATAAGCAGCAGCAGGAATAACAGGCACTTCAGTGGGTGAAATAATTACGTACGTTGGAACTGTTAGCGCCTCATTTTCGTACTTCCAAAGCAAATCCATCATATCTTTCACGTGCCGAGCGGAGGCATTATCACCTTGTTTCCTTGGTGCTGTTTTCCTACTAGGGTATATTTCTGACCATAAATCAACTTTAGCATCTTTGAGAGTATTTTCAGGAAAAACTGCACTGCATGATTAATAATAACTTCATCATCAATACCCGATCGAATGTTTGATTGGATAAAATTAAGAATAGCTGAATGTGAAAACATTATCACTTTGCTTAGCTCAGTCCAAAACAGTCTCTTGTTCAAAACATAGCCGAAATTAATCCATTATCCAGGTAAAAAAAAGTCCATCAAGATTTCATATGCAATCATTAAAAGCATCTTTAAAGTCCATATATGTCTGCATTCTTAATGTTATAATATATTCCAAAGTTAATCCGGCTTAAAATTGAACTATTGTACACCGGTCAGATGTCAATGACGAAATATATTTAGTCTCTAATTGATTCCGAAATATAATCCTTTTTTAACACAAATAGCTCTTAACAGGTCAGAGACTGAATACCAACTGAAGAGCAAGCTCAATTGGTGTCAATTTATAGGGTTTAGCCATTTTTAGAGATTAGTGTTACAAGTCCGGCAATTATCGGTAGTACTACTGAAAAAAAATTACCATCCGCTTGAACAAGACGTTTTTTTTACAGTTTGCTTTCTTTTTGTAAGCTAGAGCACGTACAAGTGATCGATATCGCCTTGTCTGTTGCCTAACACGATCTGACAGCTGAACATTACCCTCTGTTAAATTTAAACAAAGTTCTGACTAAAGATTAATAAATTTCTTGTCAACACCATGCTTGATTAATGCTTTTCTAAGTAGTGGTTTTGAACTAGCTAGCATGTAAAATAAATGCCGATGTTCATGTAGCTTCTTCAATGACATGATTGCGACTAATGACCTTTTTTACTATTCACAGTTAGATATACAGTAATTTCAATATAAAAAACATCAGTGACTACACGCAATTCTTCGGGCATGTTTTGATTCAGGTCCAATAATATGTATCCATAAGGTTTATAAGCTGCTTGATTGTATGCGAAAAGTACAAATTTAGGTTCACCAGGATAAATTTGTTTGTTTAGAGTTATAAGAGAACTTGAATCGTGAACAATTTCAAAAAAACTCATGTTAGAGTTCTATTACAATGTATGTAAGCACCAGTGGCCGAGGTAGGGATAAGTTCAAATTTTTTATGGGGACATGGATTCATTATTGTTAAAAGTTAAAACAGATAATTTATTGGAAGATTTGTAAAAGGAGAGTACATTAGCTCTCGGATGGACTACACAAACTGGGAAGAGTCCCGCTATCCGGAGCTACTGAAATGCTAGGCCCCAAATCAATTATTAGGATTAAAATCAGAAACGGGAAGTGATTTGGTATCGCATGGTGTATTTCCCGGTCCGAAAGTGTACTACGTGGAAACGCACAATGCGACTACCAAAAAAGTCTGCAAAGGAGTGCCTGCATGCTATGTAAAGGAAAATTTCAACATGAGTGTTTATAGGAACTGTATAGAACAAAATTTAGTTCCAAGAGCGAGTCTCATGGCCATTCACTCTTTAAAATATAAAAACTATACAGTGTGAGTAAAAAAAAAATACCATGTCTACCATATCGGACAGAGTCTATGTACTCAAGGGTTGTGTGAGAGTACTACCACTTGGCCACTATCTTACTTCAGATCGAGTTAAATGTGTATTTTATAGAAAGCAACTCGGTCTGGAGATAGCTCTGTAGTTCTGGGACGGGGGAGGGGGGCCGTTTCCGTCAACAGCTCAATACTGCCTTTTTTATATCTAGTCATTTAAATTTATTATATTTCTTTGCGCAAAGTGGTAATTTTCAAGTGTTTATTTCGTGTTTTATTTTTAATGGCCTATTACTAGCCCACCGCAGAACCTTCCAGCCGTCTGGGGTAACGTCCATTGGCCGCCACGGGCGCCGGCCTGGTCATCGTTATCGTTGGTCACCCTCCGGTCATGTTTTGTTAAAATGTTTATATTGTAAATATATTTTTATGGTGTTTTATATATGTGAATTAAAGAAATTATGTATTCTATATCCTTTGAATATTTATTCAACAGATTGAGGTTAGGATAGGTTATTTGCATTTTGACACTGGAAGAGTATATATCCATTTAAAACACCCTTCAGATCAATTCTTTCCGGACCGTCCATGTCTGGCAAAACAGCACTTTTAACGAAAATCATTCAATACCGTGATAAAATGTTTTTTGAGAACCCAAGAAATATCTATTATTGCTAAAGTATATGGCAAGAATCTTATGATAAAATAAAGAAGATTGATCCAAGCATAAAATTTATACAAGGATTTGAGGTGTTTTATATTATCGTGCAAAACTCATGGCTGATTATTGACGATTTAGCCAAATCTATTGAAGAATGGTTGCAGAAAATGTTACTGCTGTTTACTGAGCGGTCCCATCACGAGAAAATTTCTTTAACTATTGCTCTCCATAATCTCTTTTATCAGACTGAATGCATGAGAATACTTGCGTTGAATTGTACCTACTATATCATCTATTGGTCAACATTATCAAAAGATTTTTCTAGGTCAACTGAGATGAGATTAGCCTATGTATTTGATATCTCAGGGTTTTTCAGTATTGTGTCATACATATGTACTAGATAGTGGGACGTTGACACTTTTGAGACGTTTCCAAATTGTCGAATTTCAATACGTTCTGCAATTGAGACCTTGAGCCAGTCAGATAAAAATGATTGATACTGCTTTGAAAAAAGAGGTATTAATGATATTGGTCTAACTTTTTCTAAATGGACCACTGCCCCTTTTTTAGGAACAGAAGATACATAACCTTGTTTACAAAGAGTTGTGAATCTGACTGTTTTGTTATCTTGTTGGAAATGTCTATCTGAGATCTTGTTGGAAATGTTATCTTGTTGGAAATGGCTCTGAGATTTTATCGGAGAAAACTTTTACGTGTACTCGTACAATCGAAATATCTAGGAGGCAGATACTATTTTTTTTTAATTTCGGGTTTCATTTTTATTGTTGGATTTTGTGATTATTGGTAAATTATCTTCAGAGGTTTGGGAGGAAATTCTTTCCGGATTCATGAGTTACTTTGGTGAATTGAACTAAGGTGGTGGTTAAGGTCGTTCGTGGTTTTTTATAGACGGCTTGTTTAAGTTAAAGTTTAGCTGCTTAGGTTCTTTGCTACAAATAAGTTTTATTTCCTCATACCATTTTTCTGGATTAGTGCTGCATAAGTGATTTATTTTATTTTTATAGAAATTTGATGCAGCCTGACGAAGTCGCTTTTTTAAAATTTTACCTTAATTTCTTTGCCTCTAAAATTTTTCCTTCTTTATGGCATTTAGTTTTTTTCCAGAATTATTTTCTTAAGATTACGATAGTAGGGATCAGAAGGTACAATTTTACCCGCAGCAACCACTCTCCGAAAATGTCCATTTTCAAATTCTAATGAAGACTACTTTATCGATTTGAATTCGACATTTATAGATTTAAATGTCATTGTTAAAAATCGAATAATGAAAAACCAAGTGCCGCCAAGCCGACCAAGTTAAATGAAAAACCAAGTTATCCTACGAAAATTGTGTATTAAATAATTTATTTCAACAAATAAGTGTCTACATAAATGGAACATTGGTGAGCACGAGCAATAATCTTTTAAATTATGCAAGTTATATACAATTCATGTTGATGACACTAATGTCCTATAAGCAGTTTAGGGGTATGACTATTGGATATGAATATAAAACAAATACTGATACTACCAATATTCTTAGAGAGGCAACAACTAAAGATTTACATTTAGTTGGGAAACTAAATCATGAGATATTTAATATACCTCAGTGGCTGCCTCCTAATGTAAAGATTGATATAAAACTACATATCGCACCGTCCAATTATATTATACGAAAAGTAATGGACGCTGCCCCCATTGTAACAGTCTCTCTCAACTCGGCAATACTTCATGTACGAAAACAACAAGTTATGAGTTCTGTGGCTTTGGCAATTAAAAAATTAAGAGCCAGTGGTAATAATTTCAAATTAATCGTGCCTCCTACAATCACGAATCAGCGTCATTTTGCTTCAGGTACGCGTATCTATATCGATTCGTCATTTATCAATGGCAAAATTCCTTATAAATTGATTTATAGATATATTGATTGAGACAAAACAAAATGATATTTGTTTACAAAAGCCAAACGCTTTTTACAAAAGCCAACGTCAATTTATAAGGAATTTCGCCATTGATACATGACGAATCGATATAGATACGCGTACCTGTAGTAAAATGACGCTGATTCGTGATTGTAGGAGGTACGAGTAATTTGATATTGTTACCACTGGCTCATTGTTCATTGGTCAAATGATCTCAATTGGTCAAATACATGAATTTTTATTATGAACCTCTACCAATCTGTAACGGAATACCCCAAGGAGGTATAACTGGACCCATCTTATTTAGCGTAATGGTAAAAAATTTGGCAGAAGATACCCCCGTACGATGGAAATTTGTGGATGATGTGACTCTACTAGATATCAGTAGGAAATATAGTCCACTTGAAATTCTTGAAGATGTTGCAATAGAGCCCTCAAAAATAAAATGTATGTAAACCCACTGAAATGGACAATCCTAACAGTCAATTTTCCAAACACAACACCCTCATTTACATCTATTTTTCCAAGTGAAATTATGACTCAAGCAATAAAACTTCTAGGAGTAACTATAACTTCCGATCTTAAATGGGAAGCCCATATTTAAACTATAACCAAGTGAGCTAATATCTCCCTAGCTTTCCTTAAGATATTGGCAAAATATCAATGCCCTCCTTTATATATTTTGAAATTTACATATTCTGTATTCACCCAACTCTCGAATATGCTTACCCTCTATGGCACTTCTCACTAAATAGAAATCAGACCAAAAGGTTGGAATCCGTCTAGAAAAGGACTTCGCACGAGAAGGGAAGTTGCCTTAATCCTACTCCTTAGAAAAGTTTAAAATCTAAAACCCTGGAAAATAGACGACATGATCTGTGCCTCCGTTTTGGTGGAGGCACATATATACTCTGTTGACACTCTTGCTCTTTATTGTTTATTTTTTTTATAATTTGATTTATAAATTATTATAGTATATGCCGTCTTATGACTCAAAATTTTTGCCTTTAATATATGACAAGACCTGATTTGATTAGACATTATTTTAGCTACTTTAATTTTTTTATTTGTTTATATTTTATTTGTTTATATTTTTTTGACGTTCTGGTGTCCCAGATTCTAATTTCATTGATTTGCTTGTGATCGTTGTTTTTTACTTTATGTTGTTTTTTTTGTGACACGAACTTATATTCGGTGATTTATTGCTTGTGAAAAGCTTAAAAATAAAGCTATTTTCTATTCCATACTGTTTCTATGCCATTTTGACAACCTGGATACCTTTGAACTCTTTTGATTTAGTTCAATAGTTGTAGTAGTAGAAGTAGTAGTAGTAGTAGTAGTAGTTGTAGTAGCAAGTAGAGTAGTACCTACCATATTGCGTGCGCCCCTAGGAATTTCCATGCTATTTGCTTACACATATAGGAAAAACATTCTCAGGGCATGTACCTATGGATTTGCTTGCCCTATGTTCCTTGGCACCTTTCCAGAGCATGTACTTATGGATTCTAGTACTTTATGTTCCTTGACACCTTTTCAGAGCATGTACTTATGGATTCTGGGCCTTTACCTTCCTTCCTATGCTATTTGGGGCCTTTACGTTCCTTCCTGTGTTATTTGGGGCCTTTACGGTCCTTCTTTAGATATTTGGGAACCTTTACGTTCCTATGATATTTGGGGCCTTTACGTTCCTTCCTGTGCTATTCAGGGCCTTTATGTTCCTTCATGTGCTATTCTGGGCCTTTACGTTCCTTCCTGTGCTATTATGGTCCTTTACGTTCCTGTGCGATTCTCGGCCTTTACGTTCCTGTGCGATTCTGGGCCTTTACGTTCCTTCTTATTATATTTGGGGCCTTTACGTTCCTATGCTATTTGGGGCCTTTGCGTTCCTTCCTATGCTATTAGGGGCCTTTACGTTCCTTGACACCTTTCAAAGTGGTCAAGCATGCTATGAAACTAAAGTCAAGGTTTTATTGCACAAGAAATTTCACAATTTTTTTTTTAAGCTGGCATGATTTAATGTGGTCCAACATGTTTTGTGAGTATTGTCAAAAATATATAACTAAACCGGACTGCTTTTCGATCCAACATCCACTTTTTAAGAACCAATCATAGACGTTGGTGCTTGCTCAATATACGGTAACTCGAGTGGTGATTGGTTAAAAATAAAGGACTGGTATTATTCATCCTTGAGATTTTTGTATAAAATGTTCATACATTACGATTTAATTTTCATTATGTTTTGATATATTCTAGATAATACATCGATTATTATTAACTTTGAAACAATGGATCCGTCAATTTTCAATGTGAGTGCAGCTTACTGAATTTCTTAATTTATTTCCAAATAAAAAAAAATCACTTTACCAGTAAATTCGAATTTCAGGGGCATAGGCCCTCCTCTCCTCCAACAATACAAACCCTAAATATGATGAGTATACTCACTAGAAAACACAAAGTACGCTTTTTTTCTATAATGTAAACAAAAACATCTCCTCCACTTCTCTGTCAACGAGGAAAATTCCTTAGTTTTATTTATTTTGTTCAAAAAAATGCCCCTTTTTTCGAATTACCAAAAAATCTTTTTTCCGAGAACCACATGTGTTTGTAATTACAGAGAGTCCCTTTTGAACTCAGAGCTGAAATGTGTCTTAACTGAGTTATAAAAACAAAAGCTTGATGATTAAAACAGGGATTTGTTTAATTCTCATCAGGAAACTTAGAATTTATATAAAACCAAATCATATTCAAATATTTTCTTGGGGAGAAAATTTTAAGTTTTGTATTAATTTGTATTTTAGCTCACATTTAACAAACTAAGTCGTAGTTAGGTGAAAGTATGCATAAATATCTTAATTTATAGTCTAATTGTATGGCTACTAAAGGAACAATGAGCATTTTTTTTGTGCATTCACAAGAAGAGAGCTCGCATTTAACGAACTTTGCTGTAGTTAGTTGAAAGTGTGCTTAAATATCTTCATTTTTTCTTCTGTAAAAAGGGGAATCGTTTTTCCATGCTAAATTTTTCTTCTTTTTAAGGAGGAGGATTCCCACAATTACTCCCCTTCCGAAAAGAGACCAAGATGGGGTGATATCACATCAATACAAGCTGCAAGACCATCCGTCATTAGATATGCTAGCTCCATTACAAGTTCTCTGGACCAGCCAGGAGCCTCTCAAGCCAGTGTCAGCGCTGCACAAACCTCTATGCAGCCTGGCAGAAAATTCAAGAGGGAGTGGATAGATTCTCATAATACCTCAACCTCATCTATGCAAGATACGGACATCACCGCCCCATCCGACGCACACGTGCAGTCTGAATTTGGAAATGTACGTATTTTTCACCTAATATACTTTACGTTATTGCTATTAAAAATGGTAGATTTTTAAAACGAGTAGATTTGTAGGTAAAAATGAATCTGATTGCTATTTTTTATGGATGACTAGATTTGTAGGAAAAAAAAGAGTCAATTTTTTTAATCAGTTATTAAGACAATTATTGAGTTTTTTTATTATTTTTTTTATAATTATTGACAATTATTGAATTATTGAGATTTTTTTACCATATTTTATTGCTATCAGTAAAATGTTGCGATGTGTTTGCGTGAACGTGTGTGCGCATACGTGTGTGTGTGTGTGTGAGTGTGTGCGTGTGTGTGTGTGCGTGTATGCGTGTGTGTAAACGTGTTTGCGGTTGCGTGTGTGTGTGTGTGTGAGTGTGTGCGCATGTGTATGTATGCGTGTGTGTGTTATTAACAAAATTTGTAATTTATTATGCATTTGTTTTGTAAATAATACTATAAGCAAAAATTTGTAATTTATTATGCATTTGTTTTATAAATAAGAATCCAATTAAAAAAAATTGTTTGATAAAGCCAACTAAGAAATAAATAGTGTGCTTTAATTGTGATAAAACTTTCCTAAAAAAAAATTGTTTGATAAATCCGACCAGGAAAAAAATAGTTGACTAGAATTGTAATAAAACTTTCCTAAAAAAAAATTGTTTGATAAATCCAACTAAGAAAAAAAATAGTGTGCTATAATTGTGATAAAACTTTCGTCAAAGAAAAAAAAACTCAATCCATTCATTTTTTAGTTACAGGGGGAAGCTACGAAAACAACTGACTTCCCTGTCCCGGGACTTCAAAGTATCATGGGCAATTATCCCCTATCGCCGGATGATGATGTTAGTGAAGGTATGTTATTTGGTATTCCCTTGGATTTTCAATTTACAACTGAAGAAATAGACAGCTTTATGCAAATTGTTGGACCTAATGTTCCCTGGGATATTTTTGACAATGATTTTATAGTTAACGAATTGAAATAGGTGCAGAACATGAAAATAGTGTCATATCCCCGGAACTACGTGAATTTTATTTGTTAGAGTCTGCTCTAGGTCACTTACAAACATATAGGGTAGATTTTAATCCTTCCGAGGAAAATGTGGTTGACGGGAATGTTATTTTAACAAACCCTGTAAATGTTCTTCATAGCTACATCGACCAAATTCGAGCACTTATTGAGATTCAGATTCAGAATTGGAGGGGTCAAGGGGGGATTAAAGCATCAGTAAATCAAAAAGTTTATTTACAAAAGGGGACATCTGGGGACATTTTTTGTTTTCATTTTTCAACTGGCAACCAAACTTTTTACCCTGGTCTAAATGAATTTGAGGGCAACTTTTTCAACTGGGTAAATAAATTAATATCGACTTTGGACACATTTAACGAGAGGGGAAGCGGGTCCACAATTTTATACATTGAACACATGGATCTGAATCTCAGTAGATTTAAAAAAAACTTTATTTTAAGGGGAGGGCGGGGTAACAAAATAAAATGACACCCAGATTTGTCGACTACAGGAGGGGTTAAAGGTTTCAAATTTGACACGGGGCTGCAATGCTTTAAATATGCATTTTTAGCAGCAGCCCATAAAACATTATATAATGAGTCAACAATAACAAATCTCAACAGCCTTGCTCGTAACGGTGAAGAAAATTTCCCTAAAGTAATTTTTGACTGTCTGGAGGACAAGTATTTTGTGTCCTTGAAAGAAATAAGCATATATAAAAAAGCAAATGAAAATCTTGGGTTGGGGGTGGTTGTTCTCCTGTATGACACAGAATTTGTAAAGGGGGGAAAGAAACCAAATGAAAAAGGAGTTTTATATTCAGTTAGGACACCGATGGTAGATAATGTTAAAAATAGTGTTTGGTTTATTTATGAACCCCCCAAAGATATAAATTCCAATGGTCATTTTTTCACCGTTACAGCAGTAAGTTGACTCGTATCTCAATGCGTTCGGAAAGGGAAACGTCTCTATTATCTCATATACCTTACTCCATTTAGATCCGAGCAAACATTCTCGGATCACATGGGGCATTTCAAAATTCATGGCAATCAAAGAATTGAAATGCCAACAGAAGGCAAAGATACTTTACAATTTAAAAATTTCCAAAATTCCTGCTACAAGCTGATAAAGTATATTTGGACTGTGAATCAAGACTGGTGGAGGTATCGGACCCATCAAGGCCAAATATAGTCGAGGAACACAAACTAGTTGCGTGTTCCTATGCGCATGCCCGTCGCGATTCCAATAATAAAATACAGCTGGAAGAGTTTTTTGGCTATGGATGAGGAGGGTAGCATGGAAAAGTTATTGGCATCCTTAATAAAAACAGCACACAGCGCAATTTCACGATTGCGTCACACCAACTACCAAATGTCATTATCAGATAAGGAGCAACTGGCACTAGAAAAGGGGACAATTTGTTGGGTTTTTAGGGGAGTTCTTGCCCCAAAAGACGTGGTCCAGGATCATAATCACCTTATTGACCCCAATTCAACGGGAAAAAGTAACTCGGGGATGGGCTCACAATTCATATAATTTAAAAATTAAACAGCAACTCTTTCTTCCGGCTTTTATAAATAACTCTAACTATGATCTGAAGTATGTGCTACCAGCAATGGCAAATCTTCAAAGAAATTGAACAGTGGATAATTCATGGGTGATAGACAGCTTTTCCTACAAAATCATTCCTAAATCATCGGAAAAGTTGCTGTTTTTGGAATGTATGTGGAGATGTGTTGAAGGCGACATTCAGTACACGAATAAAATTCACTATTTAAATTCCTTTAGTTTTTTCCCCAAATCATTCAGCGAATTAATTCAAGTGCAGAAAAACGATGACGGCTGCAATACTTTCCCTCTTCTCAAGCAACAATTTCCAATTGATTTATATGATTTGTTGACGGTCAAGGGCTTATATCCTTATGATTATTATTGTTCCATGTCGGGATTCACCGAGGAAACTATTCCCTCAATTGAATCGTTTTACGACAGTCTACACGATCGTAGCTGTACCCCTCATGAAAGGAGTTTGGCTAAGAAAAGGTTTGGGTAATGGTCAGGTGTAAAAACGGGTTTGAATACTGCAAGCTGTATTTGTCGAATGATGTGTAAGCTCTGCTAGACATTATGTGTAAAAATATGGACAAAATCTATGGGGAATTTAATCTTGATTTGGGATATTATTTTTCATCTCCTCATTTGGTGATGGACCTCATCCTAAAAATAAGCGGGGAATAAATTGAGCAACTCACTGACATCGATCAGCACTTGTTCATCGAAAGGTCAATGAGGGGTGGATATGTTTTTCACGGGGATCATATCTTGGAAATTGATCCAACTGGAGAGAAGACGGGGACAAAATCCAATGCAGTTTTCCTTGATAAGAATTCTCTCTACAACTCGGCCATGTCCCATTATTCGCTACCTTGCAATGACTATAAATGTCTCAATGACCCTCAAGCTCCCCATTTCCCCAACATTGACAGTGTTGAGGAGAATGGACCGGTTGGATGGTTTTTTGAAATTGATGGGGAGATACCAGTTGAGCTTCACGATTCAGTAAAGGATTTTGTTTTTCCGTGCATCAATAGACCTGTGACTAGGGACTCTTTGAGCCCTCGCAATAGGTGTTTAGATGTGGTGGACGGATTGCATTGGTTACCTTCAAAATAAAACTTATTCCTGACCTTCTGCCGAAAAAAAAATATAGTTTTACATTATTTGACCTTAAAATGGATGTGCAACAATGGTTTCAACGTCCCACAGTTTAATATAGACCTCCAGTTTAGTTAGAATCTCTATCTAAAAACGTTTGTTGACACCTTTGTCAAGTAACGTTCAGAAGCGCAGATGAAGGCCGAACAAGAAATTTTTAAGCTCATTTTGAATTCGGCCTTCAGCAAAATATGCGAGTATTTGAAATAGGAATTGTTGTGACGTTGTGACCGATCCTAAGGAATATGCTCAAATTATTACCGATCCAAATTACACTTTCTTCCAGATCATTGACCTGGACATGGTACTATTGAATAGAAAAAAAAGACGCATTGTATTGAATAAAAATATTGCTGCAGGCAGTGCTATCTTGGAGATATCTAAAAAGCTCATGTTCGAGTTCTACTACAATCTGGCTAGGGTCCCGTGGCCGGAGAAGGGGCAAGTAGAGGTCTGCTACGGGGCCACAGATTCTCTACTGTTAAAAGTAAAAACACCAAATCTCATTGATGATTTGGCGGACGGTCGAATTATCGGCTCAGGGATGGATTACACCAATTGGAGTGGGCTTTACCCAGAGCTAGTGAAACGTCGGGCGCCAAATCAGCTTTTATTTTTTTAATCAGAAACGGGAAGCGACATGATTTCCGGTGGTATGTTTGTAAGTCCGAAGGTTTACTTTATACAGACACACGACGAGGAAATCAAGAAACGTTGCAAAGGAGTACCTACGTGCTATAGAATTCCAAACATGGACATCTATAGGAATTGTATTGTTGAAAATACAATTTCACGAGCCAAATTGCTGGCAATTCATTCCCTAAACTACAGGAACTTTACTGTATATGTAGAACAAATTGCCATGGGTGCCATTTCCAACAAGGTCTATGTTTGTCAAGACGGTGTGACTATCTTCCCCCTTGGGCACTATTTAACTTCAGACCGGGCCGAATGTGTTATCCATAAGGAAATTCTCGGTTTGAATAAAGTCCAATAAAATTTTCCCAAAACTTTGGGGGGGGGGGCGAGCCTTAGGGGGGGGGGCCTCTCGGCCGGGGGGGGGGCGGCCTCGCGCAGGGGGTGCACCGCCGCCACCAAAGTTATCTTTTTTTACTTAGAGCAGATTTTTGTGCTTTTGTAAATATACATGTTTGCATTGAAAAAAGAAAAAGTGATATTATTTTAAGTGCTTTTTCTAGTGCATTTTTTTTTATAAATAAATTTAAACAGTGTATTTTTCTTTGTTTTCTGTAAAGTGCTGGTTTTTAATAAAAGAAATATGATACTTTATTGATTTTTTGTCCTTGACCACAGACTAGTAGTAGGGGTGATTATTCAGTCATTAGACAACTATAGTCCACAGTTAGTTGTCCAGGTGAACTGTTGAAGGGAACATGTATCAATTTAAAACACCATTCAGATCGTTTCTGTGTGGGCCGTCAATGTCGGGCAAAACAAATCTCTTAACTAAAATAATTAAAAATTGTGATAAAATTATTGTGGAAAAGCCGAAAAAAATTTAATATTGTTACAGTATTTGGCAGGAGTCATACGATGAAATAAATGCAATTGCCACGACGGGATTGTTGCGGATACAATTCATATAGGGACTTGATGTTTTCAACGTTATTGAACCAAACTCTTGGCTGATCATTTACGATTTGGCTGAATCTATTGAACAATGGTCCCAGGAAATGCTGCAATTATTCACCGTTCGCTTTCATCATGAACAGATTTCCGTTACTCTGGTTCTACACAGCCTCTTTCATCAGATCCAATATATGCAAACACTTGCATTGAACTGCACCTACTATATCATCTACAGAGTTGTTCATGATTCTAGCTCCCTAATAACTCTCAATAAGCATATCCATCCAGGCGTCCCTAAATTTAAGCTCTCAGCATACAATCAGGATACTAATGCACTCTACGGCAATATCCTATTGGTTCTGAATCAAAATATACCCGTTAATCTTTATTAAGTCGAACATATTTTCAACAATATAATTACAGAATATCTCCCCGTGAACATTAAAACGAGCTATTAGTCCCTATAATTACACTGAAGAAACTACATGAAAATAGACATCTGTTTTCAGTTCTGAGCACTTCAAAACCTTCGCTTAGGAAAGCCATACTCATACATGGTATTGACAATAATTTCATTAATCTAATATCTGAACTTTGTTTAAATTTGACCGAGGGCAATGTTAAACTGCCAGAAGTAGTTAAGCAACAGGCAAAGCAACGTCGTTCCATTGTACGTACATTGGCCTCTAAAAACGAAGGAAAGAATTTTAAAAAGAACCGACTTCTTCAGGCGGGCGGTAGCTTTTTCACACTTTTACTACCAATAATTGCAGGACTTGTAAACAGTTTTTTCTAGTGAGAGAATGGCAAAACCCTATAAATTGACTCCAATAGAACTCGCTCTCTCACCCGTGGAACACTTTGAGAACAATCTGAGTAAATTCCTTGACAACAAGAATATTGAGGATGATAAAAAACTGCTTTTACTTCAAGATGCACTTCGCCATGTGGATAAACATAAGCCCTATCGTGTGAAGGCCACTGCTGGTATTGATAAAAAAAAAGAATCATCTCCTCAAGAGTCTGCTTCTGCTGCTGGAACAAAATTAAATAAGTTTGATTTGTATTATTTTTTTATTAAATTGGGATATATATGCCCCAGATCTTTTCTTGAACAATGAAAAAGACTTCTAGCATATCTCTTGGAAAGTGGTCAAGATCACATTCAAGTTGATAGCAATGGGACAGAGATTGAAATTCAGGGCAAGAGCTATAATCTACTTGATTTATTCTATGACATGGTTAAAAATCGTAAAGGACTATTATCATTTGAAGCTCATATATACAAATTTTTAATTAAATTAAATTTTCCAAAAAGTATAATTGGCAATAGACAAATTCTAAAAAAATTAACTAAAAATGCACCATCGATAACCTCATCAACAACATCATCAAAACTTGAAGAGGAAGAAGAAGAAGAAGATATGAAATCGATCTTCGAAAGTACTGCAACGAATAATGGAAAAAACCTGACAACGAGGGCGAGAAAAAGGCGAAAACGCATCATGTCACCATCAACAACCACTAGTATACAAAAGGGTAGTGGACGTTACACAACGTGTTTATCTTCAAAATGGTTTAAGTTCTGACAGGTGTTTATGAAAATATTGGTGAAATGGGGAGTTTAAGCTCACTCACCACTCTTTCCAAGGTCACTGGTTTTCAAACTAAAAGTGTACAAGACTATCTACAAAATGAATCAAGTTTAACTCTGCATAGAAATCATAGACTTCGTGCTAATCAATATCGAAAAACTAAAGCCTTTTTCCCATTGCATATAATGCAAGCAGATCTCCTAACTCTAGATGAGATTCAAAGACGTCACAATACACCGTACAAGTACATTCTACTTGCAATCAGTGTTTTTAGTCGCTATGCTAATGCCATTTCATTGCGAACAAAGAGAGGCGTTGAAGTTGCCCAGGCCATTGAAAGTATTCTCGAAAAGGATTCATATGAAAAAACTCAAACGGATCGTGGTAGTGAATTTGTTAACCCCCATGTTGCAAAAGTACTAGTGAAATATAGTACACTGCTCCATCATAGTCATAGTCCTATAAGGGCTGCATTGGCCAAACGATTGATAAGAACTATTCGACTTTTAATTTCAAGATATTATACATTGAAAAATACACCGGATTTTTGATTTATAATCAACGACCTCATCGATCATTGTCCAACTCAACCCCGACGGAAGTTCATCATTCTTATCATGATACAAATGACACCTTTCTTAAACAGTATTCCAATGAATCGGTTGTCAAGAAGAAAAATAAATTAAAGGTTGGTGAGACTATCCGAATTAATATAACAACTAATGTTTTTGAAATAGATAAATACTTGTGGTCCACCGAACTTTTCAAAGTGGCAAAAATCCTAGACACTAAACCCATAACCTATCGTTTTTTGCGATACCAAAGATGAAGAGATTCTCGGTAGCTTTTATGACTATAAACTACAAAAAGTTAAAAATAATAATGAAATCTATCACACTGAAAAGATATTAAAGACTCGTACTCGCAGGGATAAGAAACAGTTACTTCTTCGGTGGCTAGGATTCAACTCTGATTTTGATTCTTGGATCGGTGTTGAATATACTGACAATGCCCAATGATTTCTATGTAACTTTTATGTCCGACGTTTCCGATCCTCTCTACAATGACTTGAATACAACAAGTGATTTTTGGACCAAACTCTCCCCCGCCATTAAATTTTACGGTGCGTATTAAGTGGCTCTTGTCGACTGTATTCTTAGAAATACCTATTACATCCTGAGAAAGTATCGTGTGTATGATATAAAAGTTATACCATTCGATTTGACACACTTTGTCGACTATGAATGGGTTGAAGTACTTAAATCTAGCGAATATCCACGTGTCAAATTGAAATATATTGAATACGATAATATGACAGATTTGTGTCGTACAATCAATAGAAAAATCTCATATCGTAGGAATGGTAAATTCCATTTTAATTATTCATTGGAACACGATAGGATTTACATTACCTCACCTATTGACACTGAAATAATTATTCTCAATGATAATCTGAGAGACGTTCTTGGCTTTAAACAGAATATGATCAGTGGGAAAAATTCTGGAACTGTTTACGGGATGGATCAAGTTATTTTTGTTGATTATACACCTGGTTTTGCCTCGGACTCTTTCATATTTCTATACGCATACTTTGTTGAAAAGTCTAGAGTCGGTAATTCAAATTTCCCACAACTACTTTTTTTTGAACGAAAAACAAATCATGAACTTGTTCATCACTATGATATAAAGCATATTCAGTATGTTCCTGTAAACACTTCATATTTGGAACTCTGTCAGTTAACACTAAGAAGTGAATTGGGTGATCCTCTAGCAATAACAAAATGCTTAGTAGTGATTAAATGCCATTTTCAACCCGTTGTTAGTGACAGCACAATCACCGAAAATTAACGATGAAATAATTCCATTTGTCTAGCCCGATATCGAGTATTCTATTTATGCTTTGAGTCCACGTCAAATAGGCAATGGATTGGCCTACTACAAGGGGCGTACTAAAATGTCTGGCTATGGTCTTGGTAGCTGGTGTGCTAGGCTATTTTGTTCTGCACTACCCCTGGCCAGAAAATATCTTGTAACTGCTGCATCAAATTTTGCTGCCTCCACACTACAGGACTGGGGGTCGGGCAAGAATTTCAAGGAGAGTATTAAGGAAAATATTAGATCTTCAGCAAGAGCCGTTGGTTAGCAATTAAAATCTCGGAAAAATGGGGAGGTATTGAAAAGGATGCGTGCACGTCATTCACTCACCAGTCTCCACCCAGGCGGGAAGCAAAGGACATCAACAAGGACTTTGAGGAATAAAACAAGGAAGACCGATAAGCAGAAGAAGAAAAAGAAAAAGACGGTCAGATCAAAGAAGGATGACTTTTCATGGAATGGTATATCTCAGTCCACAAGACGTATATCTATTAGTTACTTCCTCATTAAAACTGTTCAATAATAGCAATGTTTGAGACAGTGTAACGTGTGGTTAAAGTGAACAGCTTAATCCCCAAAAGCTCTTCTCGGAAAATATACACTGTAAAATATTTTTCAATGAAGACTATTCTATTGATTTGTCGTCAGCATTTATTGATTTAAATGTTGCGGTAAAGAAAGAGTCAGATAATACAACTCCAAATGCCGGCGATGGTCTCTCCTATGAGAACTGTATTCTACACAACCTATTCAAACAAATTAATGTATTTATTAATGGAACATTGGTGAGCACTAGCAATAATTTATCCAACTATGCAAGCTACATACAATTTATGATGATGACACCAAAGGCATACAAGGAGTTGAGAGGACAATCATTGGGCTATGAATATCGATCAGGTGTTGATACTGATGGTGAGTTGACTACTGCCGTGAGCCAGGAGTATCATCTGGTAGGAAAATTAAATCATGAGATATTCAATATATCCCAATGGCTACCCCCCAATGTCAAGATTGACATAAAGTTACAGCTGGCCCCATCGAAATTCATTTTGAGAAAAACACTTCCTGCAGCACCCGATGCAAATGTCAATATCACATCTGCAATTCTCCACGTCCGAAAACAACAAGTTATGAGCTCTGTTGCATTGGCAGTGGAAAAGCTAATAGCCAATGGTAACAACATTAAACTTATTGTCCCCCATACGATCACCAATCAACGTCACATTGCTACCGGCTCTCGTAGCTATAGCGATTCATCATTTATCCATGGTGAAGTCCCATCAAAATTGGCTTTGGCCTTTGTGAAGAGTGGCAGTGCCGTTGGATCCTGGACTGAATCCCCCCATGATTTTAATTTTTTTTGGTCCATTTAGCCTTGTGTGCAAAGTGAATGGTATTCCACTGTACACTCTATCATTTGAAGAAAAATCCTATAGAACTCTGTACGAGTTGACCCTGCAATCCCTAGATCATGACTCAATTATTTGAAAATGGGATAATCGATTCAATGTTTTCGAAAAATCATGGGGTAATTGTTTTGGACTTGTCGGGGACTCAGGATATAAGCATAGTACGAACAGGGAATGTACGTTTAGAGTGTACATTTGCCGATGCTGTGAATGAAAGTATCATGCTAATATCACTGAGTCCATTTGAAACCTATTAGGAAATCACACCCGACGGCAGTGTTCTACTAGACCTAGCACTATGAACACAAACCAAATAATCAACGTATTTAGTATGGATCCATAAATGTCCCAGTACAAGTTCTATTGCATACCTTCAGACTTCATTGAAAAAATTCCAAGTGTTAACAATACCCTAATCATTGTTAATAGCAGTCCGTCGACGTAGAAGACCGGTAGATAGCTAGATTTCTTTTAAATGTCAAAGATTGTTGAATTGTTTGATCCCCTTGGCTTATTTTACAAATGATACGTTCAATACATCTGCAACTTCATTGATAAAAATGGGGCAACTATTATTGAAAATCAAAAGAGAGTAGAGAATTTAACGACGAAGACATGCGGCTTTCATGCGCTACTCTTTTTCATGTTCAAATGTCTTGGCTATACCTACGAGCAGTTTCTCAACATCTATGTTGACTTTCCTCGATTGAATGACTTTCTAGTGGAAAATATACTTACAAGCGTGTTTAATATTGATTTTAGTGCCCTACGAATAAAATGTTCTAAAAATATATGTGGAATTGTTTATTAATAAAAATTTATATACATGATATAAAACAACTTTTCTATTCTTACTATTTCATCTTCTACTATTTATAGGTATCTTTCGATAACAACTGATATAGGTAAATTATCTGAATTCACAGTATACGGATCCTACTCTACTGGAATCTCGGGGTCACACTTTCTACAATAGAGTGCAAGTTCACTCTTGTCAAATCTCTTTGTATAGCCAATGATACTATTCTTATTCTTTCTATAGAATTCACATGTTTCAATTTGCTTATTTGAAACAATTTCACAAACATTGTCCTCAAGTGTCGAATCACATTCCGTCACAGCCAAATAAAAATCAGTGGACTTATAATCATAACACTCAGTGTCTTCACAACGATGACGTAGAAACCATATTCTTTTGATGTTCCAACAGTTGAATCGCTGACCCGGCTCCTCCTCCCAGAACAATCTAAAACCATGACGATACCAATCTCGTAGCAATAAACTAAAATCACGGTTAGGATTCTTTCCAATCATACCGGGATATGTATTCTCCCACTGATGACATTTATAATAATGGCAATTGGAGCATAGGTGCCCTCTAGGATGGGAGTCACAAACCTTATCAAGACAGGAAATACAACCTTTAGTTTGTACAGCATATACTCTATACAATTTACACGGGTTGCATAATCTACACTTTTCATCATACTCATAAATCATTGTGCAATTCTCACATGATGACCAGCTGCCCAGTGTGTACATACATAGGGGACATGTATGGAACATTTTTTCACGTGTTGACACTCTCACTGCCACAATGAAACTGAGCTAGCAACAACAAAAAACTGTCGGAGATAGAGAGAGAGGAGTACATCATCCTTGAATGCCATCTTTCTCATGAAAAAAATTCCTAAATTTTTAAAGCTAATGTTTAAAAGCATATCCACAATATCATTTTGCCGTGTCGTGATCAATATATCAATAAATTGTGTAAATGCATTTGGACCATGACGTAGAAGCTTCATACAATAGTCTAATGATGGAGAATCAGTTTTCATTATATCGACAAGCTTTCCCCGAGAAAATATCTTCCTTTGAATAGACAACTCTAGAAAATCGTCATGTAGAATCAAAAGTTTTTCCCTAAGCACTAGATTCCCCATGATTCGCTCTTTCTCAAATCTATCCATTTTTTAGAGTCTTAACACTCTCACAACCAACTTCTGACTAACCAGAATTTTTTTTTCTACTCTAAAAAATATATGCTAGTATACTATAGAAATAAAAATACCTTTTACTTAGAAACCATTTTACGGAACATAATTACAATAATAATAATATTCACTGATGCATTTTGTTCTCATCAATATATTTTGATAGGACATCTAATGCTGACCGAAGTTTATTTATATGGAGAATATTCACTTTTCCAGCAAAACATAGTTGCTCCTCCTGCTTAAATTTGCTTAATGATATCACGTATCTAGCATACATATTGTCCCATTCAAGGCATAGTCTACAGCCTCCGGTTATTTCCACAGCCACATTGGGTACTCGTATATTGTTGCTGCTGCTGTCGGCTCCATCATTAATCTCCAATAATGTAAATGCACCACTCATTTTTCTCTACTAATATCCTCTCAAATAAACTATTCTCTCTGAATTCAATTCTCTTACTAATATGAATTGTAATGAAAACCATTCCTTTTATTCAAATCCCAATCACCAATTAAGTTATCGTATATGGAGTAACCTCCGCTCTCTGATTGGCTCCTAAAAAACGGATGTTGACTCAAAACCGGTTTGGATGAGTAATATAATTATGATCATACTCTCAAAACATGTTTGACCACATTATACCTTGCCAGCTTTAAAAAAAATGTCTGTGTCAAACTGTGTGAGGAAGTTCTGACTCTCTTTGAAAAGGTGTAGAGGGCCCGTAGAATAGCATGGGAATTCCTAGGGGCGCACGCAATATGGTAGGCACTACTCTACTGTAGCAGTAGTGTTATCAGTAGCAGTAATAGTAGTAGCAGCAGTAGTAGCAGTTGTAGTAGTAGAATCAGTAGTAGTTGCAGCAATAGCAGTAACAGTAGCAGTCGTAGTAATTGTTACAGTCACAATAGTAGTAGTTGCAGTCATACTCAAAAGTAGTCGGAATCACAGGTAATCGCAATCAAATTATTCACAGCTACAAGTAGTTGCAGTCGCATTTGGTCGCAGTTACAGCCACAACTATTATGGCGGAGGGGGCTATCCTAACTGCAAAACAGATATGAGAGCAATGGGAAACTTGCTTAACTTATAACCAAAGCTCCAGGGGGTTAAAAGAGGTCATGTCATCTCCGGAGGCATAGTTAATGGATCTTTCCACTATTTTGAAGTAAATGACTATCTCTCGAATTTTTTATCGAATGTCTTTGGGAGGAGGGGGAGGCAGCAAAATTTTTTTGGAAGGGTTGCCATCCAATCACTTTTGACTTCTAAAAAGGGCACTAGAACTTTAAACTTGCAATCGAATGAACCCCTTCGAAGATTCTATGATAAGTCCTTCCATATTAATTGGCCTAGAGAAATATACAATACTTAAAGTCTTAACGCTCTTTAATTAGACAGAGCTACTAGGCTGCCTGTGATTTGAATGACTTGCCTCCAGCTTCTATATCATTTCTCTTTCCCATAATTTGTAAAAATATTTAAGTATTGTTAGCAATTTTTTATTAAAAAATCCTCATGTGAATGAAAGTATATCACTTCCACAAGACTTTTAACCGGAAGAGATAAAACATTGCAACTTTCTTGCAAGATAGTAAGGTTTCTTCCAATTTCCCGTGTTGTTGAGACTAAAACCAAGATTATTTTGATCTGGGATTAGGTGAAGCCTTTTGTTAGCACAGGTAAACATGAACTTTTTGTTTTCTAAGGAAACAGTTTCTAAGGAAACCCACTTGTTAAATGTTACAACTTTTGATTTTTCTATTTTACCAGAAGTTTCTTGGAAAAAATGTATTTAAATATAAAGTTTATTTGACTTTGGGAACAGTTTGTCAAATTTCAAACAAGTGTTGAATCGTCGGCACACAAAACAAGCAAAAAGGATTTTCTGTCGTTGTTTGTTCTCTCTAAGAGAGAATGTTTCTCTAAAAATAAGAGAAGAGGAAACTTTTTCTAAAAAAAAGAAATATTTTACAGTCGTTGTTCGTTCTCTCGTATATGTAAATTTTTAACAGTTCTGACGACCATGCACTTGTATATAAGAAAAAAACAACTATGAAAGTGTTAGCAGGTAATAAAATTCATTTATTACATATTTCTACCTTATTTGTCAAAGAATATTTTGATGATATTAATTTAACAAAATTAAACTATTATACCTAAAAAAGTCAAATTTTGCATCAAGAAAAGTCTACCTGCTATATAAACCCCTCACAATATTATAGGAAGCTTCAAAAAGGTACCGTCTACCGCAGCAACACATATCTAGGAGTACTTAAATGAAAACAAAAAAATCATCAGCTATTCTAACCCTTGAAAAAAATTACTCTCTACCTCCATAATTTTTCTAGCATGAAATACAGTTTAAAATTTGATTTTTGGCCTCAAAGCTAGTGTACACGAGTATTTAAATTTGTTACTCCAGAATAGTCCCATAGGTGTAAGTGGAATTACTCAAATCGTTATATTCTCAAAATCTCATTTTACCTGTTGCCAGCCCACTACTGCCTCAAAGGACAAATATTACGACCCCTATTGTTTTACTTCCATGGCCATCCTAACTGCTTTCACCTAAAAAACCAACAAAGAGAAAAATCTCAGTGAAAAAAGAAACAACAAACGAGACTGCGGTCAGTGGAGAGAAAAGAAACAAAAAATGTAAAACAACGCGATTATTTCACCTGTATCCAAACAAGGCGTCTTCAGCACGAAAGAAACACAAGAGGAACAAGATAAAAAAAAAATAATAAAACCACCCCCCAATATATATATATATATATATATATATATATATATATATATATATATATATATATATATATATATATATATATATATATATATATATATATATATATATATATATATATATATATATATATATATATATATATATATATATATATATATATATATATATATATATATATATATATATATATATATATACTCACTTATATATATATATATATATATATATATATATATATATATATATTTTTATATATATATATATATATATATATATATATATATATATATATATATATATATATATATATATATATATATATTTCTTTATATATATATATATATATATATATATATATATATATATATATATATATATATATATATATATATATATATATATATATATATATATATATATATAATAATCTGAGACCACACTGGCTAATCATGATAAACAAAAAATCGCGAAGAAAGGAAACGAGGACAATCAACAGCCAGTGAAAAAATTGAAAAATTATGCAAATATTTCGGTCAAGACCTCCGCTTGACCGTCCTCAGTGCAGAATAAAACTAATAAAAATATAAAAACCAAACCATAAAATAAAAACACCAAACTAAAATTGGACGACCCTTTCTTAGTAACGGTGAAAGGGTAACTGAATAAAAAACACAAGTCTAAATGGCATTTCAGAATTTCATTTTGCGTAAAGCACTTTTAAATGCTGATCGCTTTCCAGTTTGATGGAACTGGTTCAAACTGGAAAGCGATCAGCCTTTAAAAGTGCTTTACGCAAAATGAAATTCTGAAATGCCGTTTAGACTTGGGTTTTTATTCAGTTACCCTTTCACCGTTACTAGGAAACGGTCGTCCAATTTTAGTTTGGTGTTTTTATTTTAAGGTTAGGTTTTTATATTTTTATTAGTTTTATTCTGCACTGAGGACGGTCAAGCGGAGGTCTTGACCGAAATATTTGCATCAATTTTTTCACTGGCTGTTGATTGTCCTCGTTTCCTTTCTTCGCGATTTTTTGTTTATATATATATATATATATATATATATATATATATATATATATATATATATATATATATATATATATATATATATATATATATATATATATATATATATATATATACAATTGGCACAAACTGATCCACGTAGGGAAAAGAGGCTATTATAGAGTTACTTCAGTGAGAACACCAGAGTAACTGAAGAAAAATTATAAAAATTGGAAATTAATTTAATTGTTCTGTTGCGAAATAATCCTTTTATTGGCTATTATTGAAGCAAATCGTTTTGGTATAGCAGGTAAAATAGTCCCCTGGTGATTATTTAAAATCTTAACTCCCTTATTGACTGTTGATTCATGCTTTAGAAGATTATCATAAATTGGGTCAATTGTGTAACGATAAATCGGTAACCAATTATCATAAATTGGTTTCTCTCGCCCATTGTGTGTACCCCTTATCATTTGAAATAGCTAAGGCCTCATCAAATTTTACAAAGTGATCTGGTTGAAACCAAATATGTTTTGCTAAGGTTGAAACAAAAGTTTCAGGAGGCTTGCTCAATTCTAGGGTTTTTTCTATTGAATTTCGATGTTAAATAAATTTTTCAACAAATTGTTGGTGAATCCTACCAATATAGAACTTGCCACAACAACACGGAATTTTAAACACCCCACTTACTAAATTTCCCCGGGTTAAATCCTTACCAGAACTAAAGAAACTACCGATTGGCCTCAACGATTGGAAACATGTATCAATGTTAAATTTACGCAAAATCCGTGAAAGTTTCTCATCCAATCCAGGTACATATGGCAATGAAATGAAGCTTTTTGATGCATTTAAATCTGAAGACTGAGAAACCCCAATAACCCTACTATCATTTTTAACGCGTCTATTTTCAATTATTTTGTTAATGAACTTAATTGGGTAATTGTTACAAAACATAATATCCCTCAAGTATAACAATTGTGAATCCAGAAACTCCTGGGAACAATTTCTAAAGGCTCTATTCACTAGTGAAATTACAACCCCCCGTTTCACCACCATAGGGTGGCAAGAATGAAAATTCAAATAACCTACCTATCATTGTGCGTAGGTTTTCTATAAATAGAGAAAAGTAAATGGAGATCCCTTTTAATTAATAAAATATCCAGAAAAGGTAATTTATTATTTTCTTCAAGCTCAACTGTTAAATTAATATTGTTATCAAAACTATTTAAATGCTTACAAAATAAGTATAAGGAGTTCAAACGCAAACCACATCATACATGAACCTACCCTGCTTTCACCTATTTTATACATTGTGGGTAGGGAATGATCATTGACTTACTATGATTTGACTTAGGTCCCATACAGCCTTTGTTATGGTATTGAGGTGGGAAGAAGAGTGAAATCCTGAATATATTTTTGAGAGGAGGAGCATGCACAGTAAGTTGGCTTTGTTACAGAGTATGATGGCCTTGTTGGCTTCTTGTTACAGCGTCGAGTAGTATTCATCGCAATTTCTGTTCATTTTGCGTCTCATTTCATCATTGACAGTAAATTGTCTTTATTTTAAGTTTGAGTTATTATTTGACTTTATTTTCGTTTGCATTTTGGTTTATCCATCTTTTTCCTTTTCGTTGAAAAACTAGTTTTTCCGAAAAAGCTTTTTTTAAGCTTATTAAATTGAAAGAAATATTTTTCAACTGAAATTTCATAGCAATTAAAAAAAATTAATAACCAAGAAAAATCTACTTTTACACAAAACTTAAACTTAACATTAACAGACATTACTGAATGAAGAAATACAACCTAGAACAAATAGGAATAACAATAAATAGCAAATTTGAAATTTGAACAGATAGTATTTACTTGGAAGCACTCGGTTTTTGTGTGGTAGTCTTACATTTTTCCTAAAGTTTTCCAATTTCTATATTTCCACGTATATTCTAATTTTAGCAAATAACTGCTTCAAGCCCAAGTCACTATATTCATTTTTACACGCCCATGGGGAACAAAGTATTTTGGTATTCACATTGAGCAAATGTAATTAATCAGTTTCTTTGTGAAGACGAATGGCTTATTTAACCCCCACCGGAAAAATTAATTTTGGCATAGCTCAAATACAGTAAGAGTAAATTACTTTTTTTTTTAATCTTGTATTTCTTGCTTGCAAATGACAAGTTGCGTCATTCTGCTGAATTGATTCAATCATGTAGCAATCTGGAGCAAGAAAACTTCTTAGAGTTATAAAATTGATGTAAGGCCTAAATATCACTAGGCTACGCTTTACTCTTAATAGAAAATGAAAGTATTGTAATTTGTAAACGCGTTTATTAAGGAATGAATCAGAGGCAATGCTATAGCGTTGCCTATAGTAAAGGCCATAAGGCTTCAATGTTTTATTATTTTTCCCCCCAGAGGCATTTTATATAGAAGGGTGGTTGTTTATACTTCGGAAGGGGCTCATTCTATTGGAAATTGAAAATTCTAGTTCCCTTTGTAAGTGTCTAAAGTGATTGATCCCCCCCACCAACGCCTTTTCTCCCAAAATGCTTCAGATAAAATTTTCGGATAGTTATTTTGTTAAAAATATTTCAAAGATCAGATAACTCCGGGCTCGACACAACCCTACAGAGCCCGAGGGCAGTTGTCCTAAGTTATGCCAGGGGATATAAGGTTATTATGGAGGGGGATCTATAAAAACTTCGGAGGGGGCTCTTTCGATGGAAAATCAGAAGTTCTCTTGCCCTTTTTTAGAGTGAATAATGATGGGAGGGCTACTACCCCCACGCCCTCTTTTCCCCAAATACAACTGATAAAAATTTTGAGATAGCCATCAGTAGGGAGGCCCCATTGCATACGGACCCTACATAATTTATGCATGTTTTTATGGTTTTTCTCACTGAGGATGTTTTTTCATGGTTTTTCTCACTTTGATGTTTTTTAATGGTTTTTCTCACTGTTGATGGATGTTTCTTCGAAGTCAACAACAATTACTGGATGTTTCTTGGATGTCAACAACAATTGCTGGATGTTTCTTGGATGTCATCAACAATTGCTTGATGTAGACATCTGTTCAAAAACAATTGCTGGATGTAGACATGAGTCCAACGAAATTGATTTACACAATCTGACGGGGAATTCTATCATGAGGGATTTCATTTTTAAATATGGCTTCTCTGGTCTTTAGGCTTAGCTATTAATTCGGGTATTAATATTCTTTCGAAGTCTTAATAATGCAACTTGATTCTTGAATTCACCTCTTGGATCACATAGATTTAAGATGTTTCTAAGTGGAACAGATACAGAGGGTAATGCATATGGCTTCACTTAGGGAAAGAGATGAAGCATTTAGTTTGTAGTGTATATGCGATATGTAATTTAAAATTCTTTAGGTCTGAGAGATAAATATTAATATCCTATCGAAGCCATAATAGTGTAACTAGGAAAACCATAGATATTTTTCAGAAATTCAAGACAGATTGAATATATTTTACGCGGGAAATGGTTTCTTGGGAATTTCAAATTTGACAGCGCAGGAATGCCGAAACAAAGGAACACGCAGAAATTATTTTTAGGGGGTTATTTGGGCGAAACAGTTTGAGACATTTTAGGGATTATTTGGGCGAAACAGTTTGAGACATTTAGATTTGGGGTGAAACTCTGTGGTCTTTATAATACACAAGGTCCATTTGGACAGTGTTGTAAGGTCCCCTACCCCAACCCCAAAGGGCTTCTGCCCTTGGGCCTCCAAAGGACCCCCTCACCCCGGGCCTCCGAAGGCCCCGGGCCCCCAAAGAGCCTTCTTAATATATTTAAAAATATGTTATCTATTACATTGTTATATTCCCATTATTTCTATGGTAAGCTAAGACAGACAATGAGAGAAGCAAACACCCACCCAGATTCACAATCAGAGAGAGCGAGATAGTCAAAAACGCATACAAATACGTAGATTCAGACATACAAACCGAAAAAGAAAGACACGGGGAGAAGCAAACATCTGCATAGACACACATAAACACACACACACACAAACACACACACAAACACACACAAACAAACAATCACACAAAAAAACACTCTAACAAACACACACACACAAACACAAACACACACACACACATAGGCCAATAGAGTGAGAAACACATACAAACCCGTAGATTCAGACAAATACAAAGACAAATACTTGGACTTAAAAACACCAACCCAGACATACAAACAAATAGCTTCAGACATACAAAAAGAAAAATACAAGCAATTTAGAAATACAAACCAACAAAGACAAACACTTCGACTATCAAACACCAACCCAGACATAAAAACAAGTAGATTTAGACATACAAAAAGAGAAGGACAGACACTTTAGACAAACAAACCAACAAAGACAAACACTTGGACTTGCAAACACCAATCCAAACATACAAACAGAGAAAGACAGGCACTTTAGACATACAAACCATTAAAGACAAACACTTGAAATTGCAAACACCAACCCAGAAATACAAGCAAATAGATTCAGACATACAAACAGAGAAAGACAGGCACTTTATACATACAAACCAACAAAGACAAACACTTGGACTTGCAAACACCAACCAAAACATACAAACAGAGAGAGACATGCACTTTACCCATACAAACCAGCAAAGACAAACACCAACCCAGACATACAAACAAATAGATTCAGACATACAAACAGAGAAAGACAGACACTTTAGACGTACAAACCAACAAAGACAAACACTTGGACCCCAGACATACTAAAAAAATAGAGTCAGACATACAAAAATAGAAAGACAAGCACTTTAGACATACAAACCAACAAAGACAAACACTTGGACTTGAAAACACCAACCCGGACATACAAACAAATAGATTCAGACATACAAACAGAGAAGGAAAGGCACTTTAGACATAGAAAACAACAAAGACAAACACTTGGACTTGCAAACACCAACCCAGATATAAAAACAAATAGATTCAGACATACAAACAAAGAAACACAGGCACTTTAGACATATGACACCAACAAAGACAAATACTTGGACTTGCAAACACCAGCCCAGACATACAAACAAATAGATTCAGACATACAAACAGAGTAAGACAGGCACTTTAGACATACAAACCAACAAAGCCAAACACTTGGACTTGCAAACACGAACCCAGACATACAAACAAATAGATTCAGACATCCAAACAGAGAGAGACAGGCACTTTAGACATGCAGACCAACGAACACGAACACTTGGAACTGCAAACAATAACACAGATATAAAAAAAAATATAATCATAAATAAGAACAGAGAAAGACAGTCAATTTAGACATACAATCAAAAAATGGACTTGCACATACCAACCCAGACCTTCACACAAGAAGATTCAGACATACAAACAGAGAAAGACAGGCACTTTAGACATACAAACCAACAAAGACAAACACTATGACTTGCAAACACCAACCCAGACATACAAACAAATAGATTCAGACATACAAACAGAGAAAGACAGGCACTTTAGATATACAAACCAACAAAGACAAACACTTTGACTTGCAAACACCAACCCAGACATAAGAACAAATAGATTCAGACATACAAACAGAGAAAGACAAGCACTTCAGACATACAAACCAAAAAAGACAAACACTTGGACTTTAAAAACACCAACCCAGACATACAAACAAATAGATTCAGACATACAAACAGAGAAAGACAAGCACTTTATACCTACAAACCAAAAAATACAAACACTTTTACTATCAAACACCAACCCATATATGCAAACAAACAGATTCAGACATACAAACAGAGAAAGACAGACACTATAGACATACAAACCAACAAAGACAAACACTTGGACTTGCACACACCAGCCCAGAAAAAAAAACGAATAGATTGAGACATACCAACAGAGAAAGACATGTACTTTACACATATAAACCCACAAAGACAAACAACAACCCAAACATACAAACAGAGAAAGACATGCACTTTACACATACGAACCAACAAAGACAAACACACACCCAGACATACAAACAAATAGATTCAGACATACAAACAGAGAAAGACAGGCACTTTAGACATACGAACCAACAAAGACAAACACTTGGACTTGCAAACAACAACATAGAAATACAGACAGAGAAAGACATTTAGACACACACAGGCAGTCACTATAGACAGACACACCAACAAAGACAACCACTTGGACTTGCAAACACATTCCCAGAAAAAAACACAAATAGATTCAAACATACAAACAGAGAAAGACATGTACTTTACACATATAAACCCACAAAGACAAACACAAACCCAAACAGAAAACAAATAGATTCAGACATACAAACAGAGAAGGACAGGCACTTTAGACATAGAAAACAACAAAGACAAACACTTGGACTTGCAAACACTAACCCAGATATACAAACAAATAGATTCAGATATACAAATAGAGAAATACAGTCACTTAAGACATACAAACAAACAAAGCCAAAAACTTGGACTTGCAAACACCAACACAGACATACAAACAAATAGATTCAGACATCCAAACAGAGAAATACAAGCACTTTAGACATACAGACCAACAAAGACAAACACTTGGACTTGCAAACACCCTCCCAGACATACCAAAAAAATAGATTCAGACATACAAACAGAGAAAGACAGGCACTTTAGACATACAAACCAACAAAGACAAACACTTGGACTTGCAAACACCAACACAGATATACAAACAAATAGATTCAAACATACAAACAGAGAAAGACAGGCAATTTAGACATACAATCCAACAATGGACTTGCACACACCAACCCATACATACAAACAAATAGATTCAGACATCCAAACAGAGAAAGACAGGCACTTTAGACATACAGACCAACAAAGACAAACACTTGGACTTGCAAACACCCACCCAAAGATACAAACAAATAGATTCAGACATACAAATAGAGAAAGACAGGCACTTTAGACATACAAACCAACAAAGACAAACACTTGGACTTGCAAACACCAGCCCAGGTATACGAACAAATAGATTCAGACATACAAACAGAGAAAGACAAGCACTTTAGACATACAAACCAACAAAGGAAAACACTTGGACTATCAAACACCACCCCAAACATACAAACAAATCGATTCAGACATACAAAAAGAGAAAGACAAGCATTTAAGACATACTAACCAACAAAGACAAACACTTGGACTATCAAACACCAACCCAGACATACAAATAAATAGATTCAGACAATCAAACAGAGAAAGACAAGCACTTTAGACATACAAACCAACGAAGACAAACACTTGGACTATCAAACACCAACCCAGACATACAAACAAATAGATTCAGAAATACAAATAGAGAAAGACAGACACTTTAGACATAAAAACCAACAAAGACAAACACTTGGACTTGCAAACACCAACCCAGACATACAAACAAATAGATTCAGACATACAAACAGAGAAAGACAAGCACTTTAGACATACAAACCAACAAAGGCAAACAGTTGGACTATCAAACACCAACCCAGACATAAAACAAATAGATTGAGACCTACAAACAGAGAAAGACAGGCACTTTAGACATACAAACCCACAAAGACAAACACTTGGACTTGCAAACACCAACCAAGAAACAAACACAAATAGATTCAGACAAACAAACAGAGTAAGACAGGCACTTTAGACATACAAACCAACAAAGACAAACACTTTGACTTGCAAACAACAAACAATACAAACAAAAAAATAGATTCAAACATACAAACAGAGAAAGACAGTCACTGTAGACAGATAGACCAACAAAGACAAGCACTTGGACTTGCAAACACCAACCCAAAATAGATTCAGACATAAAAACAGAGAAAGACAGGCACTTTAGACATACAGACCAACAAAGACAAACACTTGGACTTGCAGACACCCACCTAGACATACAAACAAATAGATTCAGACATACAAACAGAGTCAGACAGGCACTTTAGACATATAAAACCAACAAAAACAAACACTTGGACTTGCAAAGACCAACCCAGACATACAAACAAATAGATTCAGACATACAAACAGAGAAGGACAGGCACTTTACACATACAAACCAACAAAGAAAAACACTGAGACTTGCAAACACCAACCTAGATATACAAACAAATAGATTCAGACATACAAACAGAGTAAGACAGGCACTTTAGACACACAAACCAACAAAAACAAACACTTGGACTTGCAAACAGCAACCCAGACACAAAAAAAAATAGATTCAAACATACAAACAGAGAAAGACAGGCACTTTAGACATACAAACCAACAAAGACAAACACTTGGAATTGCAGACACCCGCCTAGACATACAAACAAATAGATTCAGACATACAAACAGAGAAAGACAGGCACTTTAGACACACAAACCAACAAGCACAAACACTTGGACTTGCAAACACCAGCACAGACATACAATAAAATTGGTTCAGAAATAAAAACAGAGACATACAGGAACTTTAGACACACAAACCAACAAAGAAAAACACTTTGACATGCAAACACCAACCCAAACATAAAAACAGAGAAATATATGCAATTTACACATACAAACCAACAAAGACAAACACCAACCCAGACGTACAAACAAACAGATTCAGACATACCAACAGAGAAAGAAAGACACTTTAGACATACAAAACAACAAAGACAAACAAATGGACCACATACATTCAAAAAAATAGATTAAGAACTACAAACAGAGAAATACAGACACTTTAGACATTCAAACAAACAAAGACAAACACTTTGACTTGCAAACACCAACCCAGACATACAAACAAATAGATTCAGGCATACAAACAGAGAAAGACATGCACTTTACACATACAAACCAACAAAAACAAACACCAACCCAAACATACAAACAAATAGATTCAGACATAAGAACAGAGAACTCAGACATACAAACAGAGAAAGACAGACACTTTAGACATACAAACCAAAAAAGACAAACACTTTGACTTGCAAACACCAACCCAGAAATAGAAACAAATATATTCAGACATACACACAGAGAAGGACAGGCACTTTACACAAACAAACCAACAAAGAAAAACACTTGGACTTGCAAACACCAACCCAGATATACCAACAAATAGATTCAAACATACAACGAAGTCAGACAAGCACTTTAGACCTACAAACCAACAAAGGCAAACACTTGGACTATCAAACACCAACCCAGATATACAAACAAACAGATTAAGATATACAAACAGAGAAGGACAGACACTTTAGACAAACAAACCAACAAAGACAAACACTTGGACTTGCAAAAATCACCCAGTACATAAAAAAAAATAGATTAAGACATACAAACAGAGAGAGACAGGCACTTCAGACATACAAACCAACAAAGAGAAACACTTGGACTTGCAAACACCAACCCACTCATACAAACAAATAGATTCAGACATACAAACAGAGGAAGACAGGCACTTTAGACATGCAGACCAACAAAAACAAACACTTGGACTTGTAAACACCCGCCTAGACATACAAACAAATAGATTCAGACAAACAAATAGAGACAGACATTCATTTTACACATACAAACCAACAAAGACAAACACTTGGACTGGCAAACACCAACGCAAACATCCAAATAGAAAAAGATACGCAATTTATACATACAAAACAACAAAGACAAACACGAACCCAGACATACAAACAAATAGATTCAGACATACAAACAGAGACTGACAGGCATTTTACACATACAAACCAACAAAGACAAACACTTGGACTAGCAAACGCCAACCCAAACATACAAACAGAAAAAGACATGCACTTTACACATACAAACCAACAAAGACAAACACCAACCCAGACATACAAACAAATAGATTCAGACACACCAACACATAAAGACAGACACTTAAGAAATACAAACTGACAAAGATAAACACTAGGACCCCAGATATACAAACAAATAGATTTCGACATGGAAACATAGAAAGACAAACACTTTAGACACACAAACCAACAAACACAAACACTTGGACTTGCAAACACCAACCCAGAAATACAAACAAATAGTATTCACACATACAAACAGAGAAAGACAGGCACTTAGACATACAAACCAACAAAGACAAACACTTGGACTTGCAAACACCAACCCAGATACACAAATAAATAGATTAAGACATAAGAACAGAGAATTACAAGTAATTTAGACATACAAACCAACAAACAAACACACTTCGACTATCAAACACCCACCCAGACATACAAACAAATAGATTTAGACATACAAACATAGAAAGAAAGCCACTATAGACATACAAACCAACAAAGAAAAACATTTGGACTTGCAAACACAAACCCAGACATACAAACAAATAGATTCAGACATACAAACAGAGAATGACAGTCACTTTATACATCCAAACAACAAAGAAAAACACTTTGACTTTCATACACCAACCCAGACATACAAACAAATAGATTAAGACCTACAAACAGAGATAGACAGGCACTTTAGACATACAAACCAACAAAGACAAACACTTGGACTTGCAAACACCAACCCAGACATAGAAACAAATAGATTCAGACATACAACGAAGAAAGACAAGCACTTTAGACCTACAAACCAACAAAGTCAAACACTTGGACTATCAAACACCAACCCAGAGATGCAAACAAACAGATTCAGATATACAAACAGAGAAAGACAGACACTTTAGACATACAAACCAACAAAGACAAACACTTGGACTTGCACACATCAACCCGGATAGACAACAAAAAGATTCAGACATACAAACAGAGAGAGACAGGCACTTCAGACATACAAACCAACAAAGAGAAACACTTGGACTTGCAAACACCAACCCACACATACAAACAAATAGATTCAGACATACAAACAGAGAAAGACAGGCACTTTAGACATACAGACCAACAAAAACAAACACTTGGACTTGTAAACACCCGCCTAGACGTACAAACAAATAGATTCAGACATACAAACAGAGAAAGACAGGCACTTTAGACATACAAACCAACAAATACAAACACTTGGACTTGCAAACACCAACCCAAACATACAAACAGAAAAAGATACGCAATTTATACATACAAACCAACAAAGACAAACACCAACCCAGACATACAAACAAATAGATTCAGACATACAAACAGAGAAAGACAGGCATTTTACACATACAAACCAACAAAGACAAACACTTGGACTAGCAAACACCAACCCAAACATACAAACAGAAAAAGATATGCAATTTACACATACAAACCAACAAAGACAAACACGAACCCAGACATACAAACAAATAGATTCAGACATATAAACAGAGAAATAAATTCACTTTACACAGACAAACCAACAAAGACAAACACCAACCCAGACATACAAACAAATAGATTCAGACATACCAACACAGAAAGACAGACACTTTAGACATACAAACTGACAAAGACAAACACTTGGACCCCAGATATACAAACAAATAGATTCCGACATACAAACAGAGAAAGACAAACACTTTAGACACACAAACCAACAAACACAAACACTTGGACTTGCAAACACCAACCCAGAAATACAAACGAATAGATTGACACATACCAACAGAGAAAGACATGTACTTTACACATATAAACCCACAAAGACAAACAACAACCCAAACAAGATATACAAACAAATAGATTCAGACATACAAACAGAGAACGAAAGTCACTTTAGACATGCAAACCAACAAAGACAAACACTTGGACTTGCAAACACCAACCCAGATATACAAACAAATAGATTCAGACATAAAAACAGAGAAAGACAGGTACTTTAGACATACAAACCAACAAAGACAAACACTTGGACTTGCAAACACTAACCCCGACACACAAATAAAAAGCTTCAGACTTAAAAACAGAAAAAGACAGGCAACTTGGACATAAAAAGCGAAAAACAAAAACACTTGTACTATGCGAAGGCTCGCATACACACAGAGCAAAGATTATATATACATACAAACATAGAAGGAAAGACACTTAGGACAAACAAACAATTAAAAAAACACATGGACTTGCAAACACCAACCCAAAAATACAAACAAATATATTAAGACATCCAAACAGAGATAGACAGGCACTTTAGACATACAAACCAACAAAGACAAACACTTGGACTTGCAAACACCAGCCCAGACATACAAACAAATAGATTCAGATATACAAACAGAGAAAGACAGGCACTTTAGACATACAAACCAACAAAGACAAACACTTGGACTTGCAAAAATCAACCCAGACATACAAGCAAATATATTCAGACATACAAACAGTGAAAGACAGGCACATTAGACATCCAAACCAACAAAGACAAAAACTTGGACTAGCAAACACCAGCCAAGACATACAAACAAATAGATTCAGACTTTCAAACAGAGAAAGACAGGCACTTTTGACATACAAACCAACAAATGGACTTGCAATCACCAACCCAGACATACAAACAAATAGATTCAGACATACCAAACAGAGAAGGAAATGCACTTTAGACTTACAAACCAACAAAGACAAACAACTAACCCAAACATACAAACACATAGATTCAGACATACAAACATAGAAAAACAGGCACTTTAGACATACAAACCAACAAAGACAAACACTTGGACTTGCAAACACCAACCCAGACATACAAACAAATAGCTTCAGACATACAAACAGAGAAAGACAAGCACTTTAGATATACAAACCAACAAAGATAAATACTTGGACTAGCGAACACCAACCCATAAATACAAACAAATAGATTTAGAGATACAAAAAGAGAAAGACAGACAATTTATACACACAAACCACAAACACATACATACATACAAACACTGGGATTTGCAAAATCCAACCCAGACATACAAAGAAGTAGATTCAGACATACAAACAGAGAAAGACAGGCACTTTAGACATACCAACTAACAAAGACAAACACTTGGAAATTCAAACACCAAACCAGACATACAAACAAATAGATTCTGACTTACAAACAGAGAAAGACAGGCACTTTAGACATACAAACCAAGAAAGACAAACACTTGGACTTGCAAACAACAGCCCAGACATACAAACAAAAATATTCAGACATACAAACAGAGAAAGACAAGCACTTTAGACATACAAACCAACAAAGACAAACACTTGGACTATCAAACACCAACCCAGACATTAAAATAAATAGATTCAGACATACAAACAGAGAAAGACAGACACTTTAGACATACAAACTAACAAAGACAAACACTTGGACTTGCAAACACCAACCCAAACAAACAAACAAGTACATTCACACATACAAACAGAGAAGGACAGACACTTTAGACATACAAACCAACAAAGACAAACACTTGGACTTGCAAACACCAACCCAAACATACAAACAAATAGATTCAGACATACAAACAGAGAAAGACAGGCACTTTAGACATACCAACTAACAAACACAAACACTTGGAAATGCAAACACCAACCCAGACATACAAACAAATAGATTCAGACATACAAACAGAGAAAGACAGGCACTTTAGACATACAAACCAAGAAAGAAAAACACTTGGACTATCAAACACCAGCCCAGACATACAAACAAATAGATTCAGACATACAAACAGAGAAAGACAGACACTTTAGACATACAAACCAACAAAGACAAACACTTGGACTTAGAAACACCAACACAGACATACAATCAAATAGGTTCAGACGTACAAACAGAGAAAAACAGGCACTTTAGACATACAAACCAACAAAGGTAAACACTTGGACTTGCAAACACCAGCCCAAACATACAAACAGAGAAAGAAATGCAATTTACACATACAAACCAACAAAGACAACCACCAACCCAGATGTACAAACAAACAGATTATGACACACAAACAGAGAAAAAAAGACACTTTAGACATACAAACCAACAAAGACAAACACTTGGACCCCAGATATACAAACAAATAGATTACGACTTACAAACAGAGAAAGACAAACACTTTAGACATACAAACCAACAAACAAAACACTTGGACTTGCACACACCAGCCCAGACATACAAACAAATACCTTCACACATACAAACAGAGAAAGACATGCACTTTACACATAACAACCAAAAAAGACAAACACCAACCCAAACATACAAACAAAAAGATTCAGACATATAAACAGAGAAAGACAAGCACTTTAGACATACAAACCAACAAAGAGAAACACTTGGACTTGCAAACACCAACCCAGACATACAAACAAATAGATTCAGACATACAAACAGAGAAAGACAAGCACTTTAGACATACAAACCAACAAAAACAAACACTTGGACTATTAAACACCAACCAAGACATACTAACAAATAGATTCAGACATACAAACAGAGAAAGACAGACACTTTAGACATACAAACCAACAAAGACAAACACTTTGACTTGCAAACACCAACCCAGACATACAAACAAATAGATTCAGACATACAAACAGAGCAAGACAAGCACTTTAGACATACAAACCAACAAAGGCAAACACTTGGACTATCAAACACCAACCCAGATATACAAACAAATAGATTCACACATACAAACAGAGTAAGACAGGCACTTTAGACATACAAGCCAACAAAAACAAACACTTGGACTTGCAAACACCAACCCAGACATAAAACAAATAGACTCAGACATACAAACAGAGGAAGACAGGCACTTTAGACATACAAACCAACAAAGACAAACACTTGGACTTGCAAACAACAACCCACACATACAAACAAATAGATTCAGACCTACAAACAGAGAAAGACAGGCACTTTAGACATACAAACCAACAAAGACAAACACTTGGACTTGCAAACACCAACCCAGACATACAAACAAATAGATTCAGACATACCAACAGAGAAAGACAGAAACTTTAGACATACAAACCAATAAAGACAAACACTTGGACTTGCAAACACCAACCCAGACATACAAACAAATAGATTCAGACATACCAACAGAGAAAGACAGACACTTTAGACATACAAACCAACAAAGACAAACACTTGGACCCCAGGCATACAAATAAATAGATTCAGACATACAAACAGAGAAAGACAGACACTTCAGACATACAAACCAACAAAGACAAACACTTGGACTTGCAAACACCAACCCAGAAGTACAAACAAATAGGTTCAGACATACAAACAGAGAAAGACAGGCACTTTAGACATACCAACTAACAAACACAAACACTTGGACTTGCAAACACCCACCCAGACATACAAAGAAATAGATTCAGACATACAAATAGAGAAAGACAGGCACTTTAGACATACAAACCAACAAAGACAAACACTTGGACTATCAAACACCAACCCAGACATACAAACAAGTACATTCAGACATACAAACAGAGAAGGACAGGCACTTTAGACGTACAAACCAACAAAGACAAACACTTGGACTTGCAAACACCAACCCAGATATACAAACAAATAGATTCAGACATACAAACAGAGAAAGACAGGCACTTTAGACATACCAACTAACAAACACAAACACTTGGACTTGCAAACTTCAACCCAGACATACAAGCGAATAGATTCAGACATACAAAATGAGAAAGACAGGCACTTTAGACATACAGACCAACAAAGACAAACACTTGAACTATCAAACAGAGAAAGACAGACACTTTCGACACACAAACCAACAAAGACAAACATTTGGACTTGCAAACACCAACCCAGACATACAAGCAAATTGGTTCAGAAATACAAACAGAGAAAGACAGTCATTTTAGACACACAAACCAACAAATAAAAACACTTGGACATGCAAACAAAAACACAAAAATAAACATAAAAAAATACACTCACATTATACCTACACAAAAACACAGACAAACACGAAACCAAACGTACACACCAACAGATTCACACAAATCAACACAGACAGAAATACACTTTACACATACAAAAAAACAAAGACAAACAAATGGACTAGCAAACACAAACGCAAACATACAAACAGAAAAATACATACACTTTACACATACAAACCAACAAAGACAAACACTTGGACCCCAGACATACAAACAAATAGATTCAGACATAAAAACAGAGAAAGATAGACACTTTAGACAAACAAACCAACAAAGACAAACACTTGGACTTGCAAACACCAACCCAGAAATACAAACAAATAGATTCACACATACAAACAGAGAATAGACATGCACTTTTCACACACAAACCAACAAAGACAAACACCAACTCAGAAATACAAACAAATAGATTCACACATACAAACAAAGAAAGACATGCACTTTTCACATACAAACCAAAAAAGACAAACACCAACCCAAAAATACAAACAAATAGATTCAGACATACAAACAGAGAAAGACAAGCACTTTAGACATAAAGACCAACAAAGAGAAACACTTGGACTTTAAAAAACCAACCCAGATATACAAACAAATAGACTCAGACATTAAAACAGAGAAAGACAAGCACTTTAGACATACTAACCAACAAAGGCAAACAGTTGTACTATCAAACATCAAACCATACATAAAAACACAGATATTCAGACATAAAAACAGCGAAATGAAGGAAACTCTTAGATACGCACCACCAAAGGCACACTCTTCGACTTTAAAACAAAATTATTGTCATACAAATATGTACTGACATGAGCAAAGATGAATACAGTCAATTTAGACACGCACAACAACAATAACAAACACTTATACTTTTAGACACCAGCCTAGATGTACAAACAAATAGATTCAGACATACAAACAGAGAAAGACAGTCACTTTAGACATACAAACCAACAAAGACAAACACTTGGACTTGCAAACAACTTCCTAGACATACAACAAATTATATTCAGACTTACAAACAGAGAAAGACAGTCTCTTTAGACATACAAACCAAAAAAGACAAACACTTGGACTTGCAAACACCAACCCACACATACAAACAAATAGATTCAGACATACAAACGGAGAAAGACAGGCACTTTAGACATACAGACCAACAAAGACAAACACTTGGACTTGCAAACAACCACCCAGACATACAAACAAATGGATTCAGGCATACAAACAGAGAAAGACAGGCACTTTAGACATAGAAACCAACAAAGACAAACACTTGGACTTGCAAACACCAACCCAGATATACAAACCAATAGATTCAAACATACAAACAGAGAAAGACAGGCACTTTAGACATACAAACCAACAAAGATAAACACTTGGACTTGACACCACAAACAACATAGCAACACCTACGACATACAAACAAATAGATTCAGACATACAAAAAGAGAAAGACAAGCACTTTAGATATACAAACCAACAAAGACAAACACTTGGACTATCAAACACCAACCCAGAGATACAAACAAATAGATTCAGACATACAAATAGAGAAAGACAGACACTTTAGACATACAAACCAACAAAGAGAAACACTTGGACTTGCAAACACCAACACAGACATAAAAGCAAATAGGTTCAGACATACAAACAGAGAAAGACATGCATTTTACACATACAAACCAACAAAGAAAAACACTTGGACTAGCAAACACCAACCCAAACATACAAACAGAAAAATATATTCAAATTATATATACAAACCAACAAAGACAAACACGAACCCAGACATACAAGCAATTAGATTCAGACATATAAACAGAGAAAGACATGCACTTTAGACATACAAACTAACAAAGACAAACACTTGAGCTTGCAAACACCAACCCAGACATACAAACAGAGAAATATATGCAATTTACACATACAAACCAACAAAGACAAACACCAACCCACACATACAAACAAACAGATTCAGATACACCAACAGATAAAGACAGACACTTTAGACATACAAACCAACAAAGATAAACACTTGGACCCCAGACGTTCAAACAAATGGATTAAGACATACAAACAGAGAAAGACAGATACTTTACACATAAAAACCAACAAAGACAAACACAAACCCAAACAGACAAACAAATAGATTCAGAAATACAAACAGAGAAAGACAGGAACTTAGACATACATACCAACAAATACAAACACTTGGACTAGCAAACACCAGCACAGAAATACACACAAATATATTCAGGCATACAAATAGAGAAAGACAAGCATTATACACATACTAACCAACAAAAACAAACACCAACGCAAACATACAAACAAATAGATTCACACATACGAACAGAGAAAGACAGGCACTTAGACATACAAAACAACAAAGACAAACACTTGAACTTGCAAACACCAACCCAGACATACAAACAAATAGACTCAGACATTCAAACAGAGAAAGACAAGCACTTTAGACATACTAACCAACAAAGACAAACACTTGTACTTGCAAACACCAACCCAGAAATACAAACAAATGGATTCAGGCATACAAACAGAGAAGACAGGCAATTTAGACATACAAACCAACAAAGACAAACACTTGGACTTGCAAACACAAGCCCACATATACAAACCAATAGATTCAAACAAACAAACAGAGAAAGAGAGGCACTTCAGACATACAAACCAAAAGAGACAAACACTTGGACTTGCAAACTCCAACCCAGACATACAAACAAATGGATTCAGGCATACAAACAGAGAAAGACAGGTACTTCAGACATTCAAACCAACAAAGACAAACACTTGGACTTGCAAACACTAACCCAGACATACAAACAAATAGATTCAGACATACAAACAGAGAAAGACAAGTACTTTAGACATACAAACCAACAAAGACAAACACTTGGACTTGCAAACACCAACCCAGACATACAAACAAATAGATTCAGACATACAAACAGAGAAAGACAAGCACTTTTCACACACAAACCAAAAAAGACAAACACCAACCCAGAAATACAAACAAATAGATTCACACATACAAACAGAGAAAGACATTCACTTTACACACACAAACCAACAAAAACAAACACCAACGCAAAAATACAAACAAATAGATTCAGACATAAAAACAGAGAAAGACAGGCACTTAGACATACAAAACAACAAAGACAAACACTTGAACTTGCAAACACCAACCCAGACATACAAACAAATAGACTCAGACATTCAAACAGAGAAAGACAAGCAATTTAGACATACAAACCAACAAAGACAAACACTTGGACTTGCAAACACCAACCCAGAAATACAAACAAATAGATTCAGACATACAAACAGAGAAGACAAGCACTTTAGACATACAAACCAACAAAGTCAAACACTTGGACTATCAAACACCAACCCAGACATACAAACAAGTAGATTCAGCCATACAAACAGATAAAGACAGACACTTTAGAAATACAAACCAACAAAGACAAAAACTTGTACTTGCAAACACCAACCCAGACATACAAACAAATAGATTCAGACATACAAACAGAGAATGACAGGCACTTTAGACATACAAACCAACAAAGACAAACACTTGGACTTGATAACACCTACCCAGAAATACAAACAAATAGATTCAGACATACAAACAGAGTAAGACAGGCACTTTAGACATACAAACCAACAAAGACAAACACTTGGACTTGCAAACAACCGCCTAGACATAAAACAAATTATATTCAGACATACAAACAGAGAAAGACAGTCTCTTTAGACATACAAACCCGAAAAGACAAACACTTGGACTTGCAAACACCAACCCACACATACAAACAAATAGATTCAGACATACAAACGGAGAAAGACAGGCACTTTAGACATACAGACCAACAAAGACAAACACTTGGACTTGCAAACAACCGCCTAGACATACAAACAAATAGATTCAGACATACAAACAGAGAAAGACAGGCACTTTAGACATAGAAACCAACAAAGACAAACACTTGGACTTGCAAACACCAACCCAGATATACAAACAAATAGATTCAAACATACAAACAGAGAAAGACAGGCACTTTAGACATACAAACCAGAAGAGACAAACACTTGGACTTGCAAACACCAACCCAGACATACAAACAAATAGATTCAGTCATACAAACAGAGAAAGACAGGTACTTTAGACATACAAACCAACAAAGAGAAACACTTGGACTTGCAAACTCTAACCCCGACATAAAAACAAATAGGTTCACACATACAAACAGAGAAAGACAGGCACTTTAGACATACAAACCAACAAAGACAAACACTTGGACTTACAAACACCAACCCAAACATACAAACAGAAAAAGATATGCAAATTTACACATACAAACCAACAAAGACAAACACCAGCCCAGACATACAAGCAAATAGATTCAGACATACAAACAGAGAAAGACAGGCACTTTACACATACAAACTAACAAATACAAACACTTGAGCTTGCAAACACCATCCCAGACAAACAAACAAATAGATTCAGACATACCAACACAGAAAGAAAGACACTTTAGACATACAAACCAACAAAGACAAACACTTGGACCCCAGAGATACAAACAAAAAGATTCAGACATACAAACAGAGAAAGACATATACTTTACACATAGAAACCAACAAAGACAAACACCAACCCAAACAAACAAACAAATAGATTCAGACATAAAAACAGAGAAAGACAGGCACTTTAGACATACAGACCAACAAAGACAAACACTTGGACTTGCAAACACCAACCCAGATATACAAACAAATATCTTCAGACATAAAAACAGAGAAAGACAAGAAATTTAGACATACAAACCAACAAAGACAAACACTTGGACTATCAAACACCAACCCAGAAATACAAACAAATAGATTTAGACATATAAACAGAAAAAGACAGACACTTTAGACATACAAACCAACAAAGACAAACACTTGGACTTTCAAACACCAACCCGGACATAGAAACAAATATATTCAGACATACAAACAGGGAAAGATAGGCACTTTAGACAAACAAACCAACTAAGATAAACACTTGGACTTGCATACACCAACCCAGATATACAAACAAATAGATTCAGACATAAAAACAGATATAGAAAGGAACATTAGACATAAAATCCAAAAATGGACTTGCAAACACCAACCCAGACATACAAACAAATAGATTCAGACATACAAACAGAGAAAGACAGGCACTTTAGACATAGAAAACAACAAAGACAAACACTTGGACTTGCAAACACCAACCCAGATATACAAACAAATAGATTCAAACATACAAACAGAGAAAGACCTACAAACCAACAAAGACAAAAACTTGGACTTGCAAACACCTACCCAAATATACAAACAAATAGATTCAAACATACAAACAGAGAAAGACAGGCACTTTAGACATAAAATACAACAATGGTCTTGCAAACACCAACCCAGACATACAAACAAATAGATTCAGACGTACAAACAGAGAAAGACAGGCACTTTAGACATAGAAACCAACAAAGACAAAGACTTGGACTTGCAAACACCAACCCAGATATACAAACAAATAGATTCAAACATACAAACAGAGAAAGACAGGCACTTTAGACATACAAACCAGAAAAGACAAACACTTGGACTTGCAAACACCAACCCAGACATACAAAGAAATGGATTCAAGCATACAAACAGAGAAAGACAGTCACTTCAGACATAAAAACCAACAAAGATAAACACTTGGACTTGCAAACACTAACCCAGAAATACAAACAAAAAGCTTCAGACATAAAGACAAAAAAAGGCAAGTAATTTAGATATACAAACCAACAAATATATACACTTGGACTATCGAACACCAGCCCAGACATACAAACAAGGTGATATAGATAAACAAAAATAGAAAGAAAGTCACTTTAGACACACAAACCAACAAAGACAAACACTTGGACTTGCAAACACCAACACAGACATACAATCAAATAGATTCAGACATACAAACAGAGAAAGACAGGCACTTAGACATACAAACAAACAAAGACAAACACTTGGACTTGCAAACACCAACCCACACATACAAACAGAGAAAGATATTCAATTTACATATACAAACCAACAAAGACAAACACCATCACAGACATACAAGCAATTAGATTCAGACATACAAACAGAGAAAGACAGGCACTTTAGACATACAAACTAACAAAAACAAACACTTGAGCTTGCAAACACCAACCCAGACATAGAAACAGAGAAAGACATGCACTTTACACATACAAACCAACAAAGACAAACACCAACCCAGACATACAAACAAATAGATTCAGATATACCAACACAGAAAGAAAGACACTTTAGACATACAAACCAACAAAGACAAACACTTGGACCCCAGACATACAAACAGATAGATTCAGACATAAAAACAGAGAAAGACAGATACTTTACACATAGAAACCAACAAAGACAAACACTAACCCAAACATACAAACAAATAGATTCAGACATACAAAAAGAGAAAGACAGGCACCTTAGACATACAAACCAACAAAGACAAACATTTGGACTTTCAAACACCAAACCAGAAATACAAAAAAATAGATGCACACATATAAACAGAGAAAGACAAACATTTTAGACATACAAACCAACAAAGAAAAACACTTGGACTATCAAACACCAACCCAGAAATACAAAAAAATAGATTCAGACATACAAACAGAAAAAGACAGTCACTTTAGACATACAAACCAACAAAGACAAACAATTGAACTTGCAAACACCAACCCAGACAAACAAACAAATAGATTCAGACATACAAACAGAGAAGGATAGGCACTTTAGACATACAAACCAACAAAGAAAAACACTTGGACTTGTAAACACCAACCTAGACATACAAACAAATAGATTCATACATCCAAACAGAGATAGACAGGCACTTTAGACATACAAACAAACAAAGACAAACACTTGGACTTGCAAACACCAACCCAGACATACAAAGAAATAAATTCAGACATACAAACAGAGAAATACAGGCACTTTAGACATACAAACCAACAAAGACAAACACTTGGACTTGGAAACACCAACCCAGGCATACCAACAGATATATTCAGACATACAAACAGAGAAGGACAGGCAATTTAGACATACAAACCAACAAAGATAAACACTTGGACTTGCAAACACCAACACAGACATACAAACAAATAGATTCAAACATACGAACAGAGAAAGACAGGCACTTTAGACATACAATACAACAATGGACTTGCAAACACCAACCCAGACATACAAACAAATAGATTCAGACATCCAAACAGAGAAAGACAGGCACTTTAGACATACAGACCAACAAAGACAAGCACTTGGACTTGCAAACACCCGCCCAAAAATACAAACAAATAGATTGAGACATACCAAGAAAAAAAGGCATTGGAATAAGCAAAAACCCACCCACACACAGGTAAAAAGAGTGAGAGAGACAGAACACATACAAATCCGTAAATTCAGACACACAAACCGAGAAACACATGCAATGCGCGCATACGTAGGCTAACCTAACCTAACCTATGGTTTTGGTATTTCTATGTTTCCATGTTCCAGTGCCTATCTCTGTATGTTTGTATATCTGAATTTATGTATTTGTATGTGTTTTTGTCTCTCTCACTCTCCTTGCCTATGTGTCTGGGACAGGTGTTTGCATGTCAAAGTGCCTGTCCTTGTCGGCTAAATGTCAAAATCTATATATTTGTATATGTTTTGGTCTCTCTCACTCTTTTTGCCTGTGTGTGTGGATGGGTGTTTGCTTATTCCAATGCATGTCTTTCTCGGTTTGTGTGTCTGAATCTACGTATTTATATGTGTTTTTATCTCTCTCACTCTTTTTGCCTGCATGTCTGGGAGGGTGTTTGCTAATTCCAATGCATGTCTTTCTCGGTTTGTGTGTCTGAATCTACGGATGTCTTTTTTGGTTTATCGTGTGTGTGTGTGTGTGTGTGTGTGTGTGTTTCTGTGTGTGTGTGTGTGTGTGTGTTTGAGTGTGTGTGTGTTTGTGTGTGTGTGTGTATGTGTGTGTGTATATGTGTGTGTATATGTGTGTATGTATGTGTGTATGTGTGTGTGTATGTGTGTGTGTGTGTGTGTGTGTGTGTGTGTGTGTGTGTGTGTGTGTGTGTGTGTGTGTGTGTGTGTGTGTGTGTGTGTGTGTGTGTGTGTGTGTGTGTGTGTGTGTGTGTGTGTGTGTGTGTGTGTGTGTGTGTGTGTGTGTGTGTGTGTGTGTGTGTGTGTGTGTGTGTGTGTGTGTGTGTGTGTGTGTGTGTGTGTGTGTGTGTGTGTGTGTGTGTGTGTGTGTGTGTGTGTGTGTGTGTGTGTGTGTGTGTGTGTGTGTGTGTGTGTGTGTGTGTGTGTGTGTGTGTGTGTGTGTGTGTGTGTGTGTGTGTGTGTGTGTGTGTGTGTGTGTGTGTGTGTGTGTGTGTGTGTGTGTGTGTGTGTGTGTGTGTGTGTGTGTGTGTGTGTGTGTGTGTGTGTGTGTGTGTGTGTGTGTGTGTGTGTGTGTGTGTGTGTGTGTGTGTGTGTGTGTGTGTGTGTGTGTGTGTGTGTGTGTGTGTGTGTGTGTGTGTGTGTGTGTGTGTGTGTGTGTGTGTGTGTGTGTGTGTGTGTGTGTGTGTGTGTGTGTGTGTGTGTGTGTGTGTGTGTGTGTGTGTGTGTGTGTGTGTGTGTGTGTGTGTGTGTGTGTGTGTGTGTGTGTGTGTGTGTGTGTGTGTGTGTGTGTGTGTGTGTGTGTGTGTGTGTGTGTGTGTGTGTGTGTGTGTGTGTGTGTGTGTGTGTGTGTGTGTGTGTGTGTGTGTGTGTGTGTGTGTGTGTGTGTGTGTGTGTGTGTGTGTGTGTGTGTGTGTGTGTGTGTGTGTGTGTGTGTGTGTGTGTGTGTGCAACAGTAAAATCTGAAAATCTGTAAAACATTTTTTATTTAAAATTTAGAAACAGGAAACTTAATGTACTCCTGAAAGTTTTTTTTTCGTTTAAGCTATGCCACAGTCAAGATCCAGCTTTTGGAGTAGTTATTAGCAACATTAAACACAAGCGCATGTTTGGGTTGCTAAATAAAGTTTAAGATACTTTCAAAGGGCTAAGATACTTCTGAGTAAATTACAATTGATGGTTATTAAAACACTATTATTTACCAATTAATTCGCTTAGATGAATTCATTTTATATGCTATTATGCGCAATTAGTATTATACCATTTTAGTGCTGGAAGTTGACGCTAACTGGTAGACACTGTGATACACAGGTAGACACTTTTCTATCTGCTTAATTATGATCTTTGACTTTCAAATCCCTTTTGATATGGAGGAGCTTGCCTTTCACATGAATAACACTAAAATCCATACAAATTCTTAAGTCTGGAACCACTAACTGTCTGCCTTGGCCCTGTCATCATAAATTAAATCATAGTTTTGAACTTCCTTTTTCAAGACTACTCCCTTAGGAAAAGTCTTGCCTGGCTGGTTGCCATTCCTAGTACAGAAAATGCGATCTTTTGAATTCAGAAAAAGATGATGGGCTATTAATAAAAGACATTTTTTTCTACTTTTTTTTTACTTAGACACAAAACTGTCAATATGAAAAAGGGAAAGACTATATTCCTGTTTTTTGGCTCTCGTAACGCTTAATGTCTGGAAAACTTTTGTCAAAGAAGAAGGAATTTTTATTCACCTTGAGATATTTGCTTTGGTATTGCTCCTTTTTAGCAGAAATGCTTAAACGACTATATTTGTAAATTCAAGATATATAGCCTGTGAAAAATGCAAATTCTTTCTTAAAGAAGGAGGCTTCACCACGGGGCCCCGGCACTCGGAACGTAGCCGGCTTCTATATACAAATTCTCATTGTCTTTGTCTTCTAACCCCAGACAATTTAAGCCTTTTCTTGATGTCATGACGTCACCAAGGGTTCGATACAGCCACCCTGTGAAAAATACCAATTCTTTTTTAAAGTCCTGACCTATTTAGACGATTTTTCTGGCCAGTCATTGCTGTTCCATGTTCTCTAACCGTAGATTCCATTGTCCCTTTTTGTTCTTCTTTACCTCAGAAAGGTTTGTTTTGTGGCCAGTCATCGCCGTTTCTTGTTTTCAACCTTAGATATAATTGTCCATTTTAGTTCATCTTTATCTCAGAAAGTTTTTTCCACGCCTGTTGATTTAGCAGTTTAGATTCGTACATCATGTCATGTAATTTCTTAATGCGTTACAGATAACAAATGCGTCTTTTTCAGTTTCCAACCACGGATCACTGTTAAAAATTTCGTTTACAATTCAATGGGATTCTCGCTGTTGTTTGTTCCATGCCGTTTTCTTTAGCTGTTGTGATTCTCACTTTCACCAGTTTCTTAATCACATTTATCCGTGCTTAATTTTCATCAGTCCCTTAATTAACCCATTAAACAGCATGACCTTAAATTAGAATTAGCGCCTTTGTAAAATTGAGATTTTTCTTGTTATTGGACCTTTAACTTTTGCCTTGGCTTGTCTTTTGTCATTGTGAAAAACATGACACCAAACCTTTTTCCGTGTTTAAGCGGTAGCTAGCAACCTAGTAAGAGGATCTCACGTCCCATACTAAGAAATAAAACTAGCTATAATCCTTCGGAACTCGTGGACGATGACGATTTTCATAAAAGCCAGACTTAATGTAGCCTACTTCAACCTCTCCAACCTCAATCCAAGCTGTTGTAATATTGTGATGTGTGTACGAATGTTTTATCAATCCTCTAAGCCCCTTCCTGAATTCGGAAGAGACTTTTCCGGACGGTATTTCTTACAATGAGAAATTCGCCCTCAGACTAAAATACCTCAAACTGTTGAAAGAGCCAGATTGGAATACTTTTTGAACTGGGAATCAATACATATTTTTTAGTCGGTTAGTGAAAGACTCATTTATATTGTAATTGTCTTAGGTAAAACCATAATTTTACCAGACTAATATAGATTACATTTTTACAGTAGTTTTTTAATTATTTATTGGTTTTAACATATATTTTATAGATAATTTTCTTCTATCTTTATTTTACATTTATATAAACTTCTATATTTATATTTCTATTTAAAAACATTCTTATGCTTACATTTATATAGACATTCTTGTCTGACAAAGAAAATTGCTAAAATGTGTCCACAATAAAACATCCAGCAACTATTGCTTTAATGATAATGCTGGAATAGATTCTGAGAGCGGAAGAAGATTTCAGATTAATCGCAGTTGGGGATTATAAACAATTCTTTTATAGGGGTTTAAAAACGCACGACAATCTTGATGATAATCCTGGAATAGATTCTGAAAGCGGAAAGATGGCCCAGACAAATCACTTTTGGGGAGTATCAAGGAGCTCGACAGACAAAAGGTTAGTAAAATATTGCATTTACAGAATTTTATTTTATTTTCAACGGCATGATTAATATTCTGAATTATGTTCTAAATTTATTACTTTTTATTCAGGAATAGGATATCCTTAAATTATTTAGATGGAGGGAGATCAATGGTTCCCTAAAATTATTAATATAAATAGTAAAATTAGTAACAAAATTTATATTACTAATGTAAATTGATCAATCACCCACATCAAAGTAGCTTTTGATATATTTTTTCACTAAATTATCTACAGTAGAATAATAACTTAGATAGGTGTCATGTACAAATTTCCCCTATCCTATCCCTGAATTCTAAGTTTTTTTTAACTGAAAGTAAGGAGCGACATTAAAACTTAAAACGAAGATAAATTATTCCGTATATGAAATATTAGTCCCCTCCTCGACGCCCCGCTCTTTACGCTAATATTTTTATATTGTTTAAAAAATAATTTTCTGACAAAGAGTAAAACTTTAGCGTAAAGAGCGAGGCTTTGAGGAGGGTCCAGCCCTTTAATATACGGAATAATTTCTGTTTGTTTTAAGTTTTAATGTCGCTCCTTACTTGCAGTTTAAAAAAATCTGTTTTTATATTTAATTTCTGAACGTTTTTGAATTAATCCAGGCTTAATTTTGGCTCACCATACATGAATAATTAAAACTAAATTTGCATATTAATTTTACTTTTTCGGGCTAAATGGCTTTCTCAAAATTTTTATCGGACAGTTTTGAGAAAAAGGGTTTGGAGGAGGGAGCCTAGTAGCCTTCCAATTTCTTTGGTTACTTAAAAAGGGCACTGGAGCTTTTAATTTCATTTACGAACATTTTTATTAGTAATAAATATAGGTAACTTACTAATTAAATTACGTAACGAACTTCTATATTCGTATATTATTATTACATATATGAGAGGGTTTGCCCCCTCGTTAATACCTCGCTTTTTAACGCTAAAGTTCGAATTTTGTGCAACTTCTTTTAGAATGACCCCTGCATCACAAAGGGTTTAATTAGAATAAATAGTTCTTATACAAGTCCAAAAAAAAACTTAGCGTAAAGAGCAAGGTATTGACGAGGAGCGAACCCCCTCATAAACGTAATACATTCAATTTATTTTAAGTTTTAATGTTGCTCCTTACTTTAAGTTGAAAAAAACATGTTTTTTTATTTAATTTCTAATCATTTTTTAAATAATGCTGGGATATCCGGCGCCCCTTCATGGAAAATTCCCTCCTCCCATGAAACACTCTTCCATGGAAATATCCACCCTTGTAACCTCTTCCTCCGCTCGTATATATATATATATATATATATATATATATATATATATATATATATATATATATATATATATATATATATATATATATATATATATATATATATATATATATATATATATATATATATATATATATACGAGTATATATATATTTCAGCTGAAATTCCAAATTCCAACGATCCAGTATTAAAAGAATTAGTCTTAAAGTGGATGATTCATAATCCGTGTGGGAATTTAAATCCAAATGTGAATTGTACGGTTAATAAAAATGAAAATCCCAGTGTAGCTTTAGTTTTCCAAAGCAGTACAATTCAGTCACATCTCTAGCAGATGCTGAAAACTAAAGTATCGACATGTGTATGATCCCAAATTCGACGAAATGAACAGAGAAGAATTTTCAAATGACCTTGCTGTTTATCGAAAAGATTATAAAAATTACCAAATTACTCGTGATAATCGTCATGTCGCCACATATAATCTTCATTTGCTTAAAAAAATACCAATGTCACATAAATCTCGAATATGTAGGAAAAATAGGTCCGGTAAAGTATCAATATAAATACATCTACAAGGGACATGATTGTGCTTCAATAAAGCTCGGCGAAAATAAACGGTGCACTAAACGGTTTTTCGGGATAGTCAGAGGAATATCGAAGGACTTAGACCTCTCATTCTTTCAAGGATAGCCCGATGTGGTGGAAGCTATGCGTCTCGGTGACACTGGCACGGCTAAGCTTGAGTTTTGTGACTCCATGTCAAAATCTATGGCTATGCAAAATGGTTTTAAACTTGGGAATGAATACTTATCTGTGAAAGAATATATGTTAGCATCTCGGTGCTGTCTCCAATGCCGTTTGCCAGACCATAGAGTTGCTGATTGTACAAGTTCAGTTGCGAAGTGTGCACAGTGCACGGGTCCTTAAATTTCCAGCAAAGATTCTCCTTGCCAGCTTGATGCAGAATGTGTCCTCAAATATTTTTTGAAGAGGACACTCCCCCACAGCCCTAAGGGCAAGGGTTGTAAGTAATGCCCTGGGGGCATTTAAGGTTTTTATAGAAAGCGTTGTCGTAGAAACTTCAAAAAAGGATCATTCGATTTGAAATTCAAAGCGCTAGTGCCCTTTTTAATAGTCGAAAGTGATTGGGGGGCAACTAACGCCCCTCTCACGCCTACATTTCCCCCAAACACATCCAATCTAAATTTTGAGATAGCCATTTTTTTTCAACGTAGTTGAAAGTTCTGAAAATACGGTCTTTGAGGATAACAACCCCCCACAGCCCTCAGAGTGAGGAATGTAAGTTATGCCCTGGGGACATATAAGGTTTTTATAGAAAGCGTTGTCGTAAAAACTTCAAGAGGGGCTCATTCGATTGTAAATTGAAATAGCTAGTGCCTTTTTAATAGTCGAAATTGATTGGAAGACAACTAACACCCCTTCCACGACCACAATTTATCCAAACACATCCAATGAAAATTTTGAGATAGCTATTTTGTTCAACATAGTTGAAAGTTCTGGAAATTAGGTCTTTGAGGATGATAACCCCATCAGAGCCTTCAGAGCAAGGGTTATAAGTTATACCCTTGGGGCATATAAGGTTTTTATAGAAAGTGTTGTCGTAGAATCTTCAATTGATTTCAAATTTATTCTAAATTCAAAGGGCTGGTACCCTTTTTAATAGTCGAAAATGATTGGAGGGCAACTAACCCCTCTTTCACGCCCACCTTTTCTCCAAACACATCCAATCAAAATTATGAGATAGTCATTTTGTTCAACGATGTTGAAAGTTTTGGAAATTAGGTCTGTAAGGATGACAATCCCCCCCCCACAGCCCAGGATTAGTACTTTACTAAAACAAAAATCTTTAAATTTTTTTTACTTATAACTTTAAGAAACAAAAATTAATTAAGATTTTGAGGAATAGATACAAGCATATCTATATTAAACTGACAATGCACATTTTTTTCAGTAAATTCATTTGAATTTTTTCATTAAAGTACAAGTTATATTATGGATTTTAGAAAGCATAGGGTTTAGAAACCTACTCAGATTAAATTCTGCTCGTTTTGAGGTTGACTTGTTTTAATTGCTGTTTGTTTTGGGTTTCATTTATTTATTGATACTGATTTGTGGTAGTTGTATGCTTGGTAGATTATTTGATTCTATTTTTTTTCATTTTTGGTTTAATGGAGTTCTTTACTTTTTTTGAAAAACTTATATTGTGCAAAAAGTTTTTTTGATTAACTCATTAAAGAGGGGAATCAAGCAAGGTGGTGGACTGTCTCAATTTTTTTTTTTAAACTGTGTTTGCGGACTGTTTGCGATTGCTGTCTCCTACTGTCTTTTCAGAAAATGCTGTTGTTAGTCACATTGCCTATGCTGATGACGTGCTTCTGGTTAGTCATATTAGGTCTGGCCTCACAAAGAATCTAAGTGTTCTGATTAATGCTTTGAATTTTTTTGGAATTTCTGTAAATGATTCAAAATGAAATATTCTGTTTCTTAATATTTCTAACCCTGCTACTCCTTTACATGTGGGTACAAGGGTACTCGAGTGTGTCTCGAAGTTGAAATGGCTTGGGATTACTTTTTCTGATAGACTTTCGACTACATGCTCGTCTATGGTTGCTAGTGCTGTGCAGTGTATTCGCATCTCATATGGCAAAATCTCGCCGAATAGAGGAAGGTACAGCCACCGAGGATTATGTAAACTTTACCATAGCTTTTATGTCCTACAATTCTTTTTCTTTCCGGTTTTCAGCCTCTATTGCGGAAAAAAGACCGTCTTCAGCAAAGGAGAGGCTATTTTAAATATTGTAAATGCCTGCTATTATTAACAAGAGGGTTTTGAACGTATCGACTCTCTAGTGCTGCTTCACAACATCGCTAAGATCAAACATCGCTGAAATTCAAATGAATTTACTGAAAAACTTTGTATTGTCAGTTTAATATACATATCCTGATATTTATTCCTTAAAATCTTAATTAATTTTTGATTTCTTTAAGTCATAAAATTGAAAACATTTAAAGTATTTTTTTTTCTGTAAAGTACAAATTATATTCTGGCCTTTAGACAGCACAGGGTTTAGATCCCTACTCATATTAATTTCTGCTCGTTTTGAGTTTGACTTATTTTAATTTCTGTTTATTTTGGGTGTGTTTGATCTGGAAAAAACTAACTGAGAGGATCACTGGCATATATCTTCTTCGGAGTTTGGAAACAATTTGGAGTTAAGTTTTTCAATTTTGATTGAAAAACTTATTTTGTGCAAAAAGTTTATTTGATTAATTTCTGTTCGTTTTATATTGGCATAGTCTATTTCAGGGAGAAAGACTGAGCCTCTTCTGAAATTAAATAGCCATCCCTTCTATAAGAAATTGAAAGGGCAATAGCCCTTTCAATTTCCAATCGAATGAGCCCTTTTTGAAATTTTACGATAGCGCTATCTATAAAAATATTATATGTCCCCATAGCATAACTTGTAACCTTACTCCTGAGGGCTGTGGGGGGGGGGGTTCGTCATCCTCAAATACCTAATTTCCAGAAATTTCAACTGCTTTCAGCAAAATGGCTATCTCAAAATCTTGATTTGATGTGTTTGGGGAAATAGTGGGCTTGAGAGGGGGGTTAGTTTCCCTCTAATCACTTTCGACTATTAAAAAGGGAACCAGCCCTTTGAATTTCCAATCGAATCAGCCCTTTTTCAAGTTTCTACGACAATTTTTTCAATAAAAACCTCATATACCCCCAGGACATAACTTATATCCCTTTCCCTGAAGACTCTAGGGGGAGTATCCTGCTCAAAGACATAATTTCCAGAACTTTCGACTGCGTTTTTGCGTTTCACGGCAAAAACTGTTGGGGTGTACATTGAGTGGCTATAGAGGGAAATTTTGAAATTAAAAATTTGAGAACTCCCCATGCCCTTCCCCCTATAAATTAATGTGTGCATGAAACGCACATGAAAAGGAAGTAGGTTTTGGGGATTTTTCTGAGAAAATGATTCAAACAAAATTTGCGAAAAATAAATCATAGAGTACATTAGTGGGGAAGTTCGGGCACATTTTGTAAACCACAACGAGCTTAATGCTCCTAATATAAAAATTTCTTAATCAAGATTTACATACGGTAAAAACTATTTCTATATCTTAAAAGGTCAGGGGGTGAACATTTTTCATTCAGTAGGAACTGAGGGTCAACTCAAAGTTTCATAGTACCAAATATAAAACATTATGTATTCGGATTCTGCAAGGGAAAGATATAATATGAAAAAGACAGATTTCAAGCACTTGCCTAAATTTCAATAGCCCCCCAAGGATAGAATACTTTCTATTGGTCACTTAATTTCTTTAATTTTTTAATTTTTCTTCCCTCTAAAATTTTTTTTGAAAAACCTACTTCTTTGTCAGTTTAAATTTCATATACTTAATTTTTTTTTGGTTTTATGTGTGGATTAGGGCTTTTCCTTGGTGCTCTTGAATAAGTAGGATGGGCCTTAGATCTGCTGCAGAGTTAAACGAAGGTCTAAACATATACAACTTTGTTAGCTTCGGCCTCTAAAGATTGTTCATACTGTATTTCTATACTAATTTAAGCTGTTTGAGAGCTTAAAGCTTTTGTTACGAACATTTTTCAAAAACCTTTTACGTAAAAGTTTAATTCTTTTCCCGCATGTGTAATAGAAGGGACATTTTAAAGAGTTTGTCGATTGAAACTTCAAAGCTACTCCCAGCTACTCTTTTTAATGGTATTTGTAGTGCCCACAGGTGATATCACTGCTTTTCCCCTAAAGAGTAATCTACGTCAAAAAGATTTTTCACTTCTTGGGATTTTGAAATACTGATTTATGTATTTTTTTACTTTAGCAGAATAAGTAAAATATTTTTGACATGGAAATAAAATTAAGAAGAAAAACTACTGAGCAAAAAACATATACCTGAAAAAAAATTCATCTTTTTATATCGGTTCTGTTACCCAAAAGCAGTGGATTTAAATTTGTACATTTCAAGGCTTTAGTTTTGCTCGACGAAGGATTAAAACCAGTTGAAGTACACCTTACGGTAAGAGTTAAACCGCGTCTTTATTATGCCTTTTCCTGCAAAGTAGATTGTGTGTTTGACATTCTCAAACGCAAAGTCGACTTTGCAGGTCGACTCCTGTTGACTAAGCAACTGAAGTTGCTTCGCAACTGCAGTCTCTATTGGTGTTGTTTAATGCTCAAAAGGCAAATCAGACGCACATGAAGTTGCTTATATGCAGGAAAAGTCAAATACAATGAACAAAAAGCTGTTTCCACTCGGCCAACTTTGCCAAAAAAAAAAGAACAGAATGAAAACAGGGCTTTAAAGAACTTATAAACCTATGCATGTACGCCATCTACTTTTTCTTATCGCCTTCTACTGCTTTTCAAAGCTTTTTTAATCTATCCCTGTTTGACTCTTTAAATTTTTTTTAACTACAGTCAGACAATAAGTAGGTTGATAGTTATACAACATTTCAAAACCTTTTGAGATGCAACAGAGACCGAATTCTAAGTTTGTTTTCTGGTTCCATATTACGTAATGATACAGACAATGTAATTGTGCGAAATTTTTTTATTCTAGCAACACATTTGCTGGTAAAAAAAACTTTTGACGAACGGAATGCGTTGTTTTTTATAAATCAGCATTTAATTTACTTTCAGAATATTTTTGAACTCAGGCTTTGTTTAAACAGCTCTATGGCCCTTTTCATTTTATACTGTGGTGGGGGGCTGCTGTAGAAGCAAATGAAATCAAGCCTCGTGTATTCCCACATTAGAAGACTTAAAACGTATAGAACAAGATTAGATTCAGTCATCGCGGATATTTTAAGCCTGGTCAACGTGGGTTTTTCAAGTGCTCTACTCAAAGTCTTAATTAATATTCTTTCGCAGCAAAAAAAAATTACTTTGTGATTACAATCTACATATATTTTTCACACTGGCTAAGCATTACAAAATAAGAAAAAAATCGAAAAGAAAAAAAACGAGGATAATTTCTAGTCATTGGAAATGAAAACACAATGCAAATTTCTCGGCCCAGAGCTCAACCATCCTCAGTGTAAAAATATTTTGTTTTTCTATTTTTGTACTGAGGACGACTGAGCGAAGATGAGTGATGTTTTACTATATAAATTGCCCATAATTGTTTCAAAATGCACTCTTTTATAGAAATATATGCATGTATAAACAAACCATCAACAGCGTTGCATATGAAATGCTGCAAAACCATCAACACTCAAAATCATAATTAAACATAAAATTATTAAACTTCTTTGGTAGATATTTAGACAAAGAGAAATACAAAGCCTCAGAAATAGAGTTTAGTAGTATCTTCAGCATTAATAAAAGCTCAGAATAAATTTTCTCGATATTTGTTCTGTAAAATTTGGCGAATCTTTTAAGCTCTTCTGAAAAATACGTGTTTTGCAACATACAGCCTTTTAATTTAATAAACCTTGATATATATCCCTTAGAACACGGAAAACTATTAATCAATATATTTGTCACCCAGTTAACAAGAATACATAAAGCAAAAATATCACAACCGAAAAATCCTGCAGATAAGGAAACTTATTGGATGGAGATAGCGCTTTCATCATTCATCTTTCCGTTTCATTATCAAGAATTTCTAGTTACTGTTGTCAGTTCCCCCCCCCCCCCATATATAGACAGTAGTTCAAAAACATTAATTCGGTTATTTTATAAACATATTTATTATGTTGCAAAATAATTGTTAATTACTTTTACAAATTGGATAAGGTACTCATTTCCAGTCATTTTGGATACTCATTTCCAAGACAATTAATTTTTGTATTCATAGTTAGTTGAATATAAGGTTAGGCCTTACCGATCAGTTATTTAAAAACGGAATAGATTTTGAAAATTATAGCATGGATATATGTTATTGAGCTGCATCGCCAAAAATAAAAAGAAACTGAAAATAAAGCAATATTTCAAACAGTTTTTGACAAAACTGCAAGTACAGGGTGACTCTTAACAATAGCAGACAAACGTTTTAAAAACATATTTGTGATAGTAACAAATCCATTAGAAGACTTAAGTTTTAAAATGATTCCAAATTTGTAAAATTTTGAAGATTAAAATGACAAATATAAAGTTATAAGTATGCGCAATAGGGCTGCCAAGTAACAATGTGGGCACAATGGTTTTTTGTTTTTTTTACCAGGGCACTTCGTATTGACGGAGTTGTCGTAGAAACATTTTTTAGCATTTACTCTGGGGGTTTATTTCTATCTCTGAAGGCGAGGGTCTTATCCTCGCTATCGTTATGATGATTTAATATATTTGTGCTGGAAAAGCCTCTTGCCAGTGACGTTAATGTTCCTTTGCTTCTACTGAGATCTTTTTCAAGGAGGCTAATATCGAAAAACCCCTGGATGTATAATCAACCTAATTTTGCTTTCAAAACAGATGCTTTAGTCAGCCAAAGGGTCCTATTTGATGATTTTTTCTTTCATATTAATCATAATATGAGTAAAAACAAAACAAAAAAAAGTGGGAAAACGTAAGGATCTGGCATAAGAGAATGTAAGGATCTTCTAAGGGTCATGCGCCAATTCATGTAAGGAGTAAAAAGATTGAAACTTACAATCAAAATAGAGGCTGGGCGATAGAATAAAAGTAAAGGTCTCAGAACTTGTGCTTAAATATAAAAGGAAGGGAGATAAGAATGAGGATAGAAGAAAAAAGCGCAACATCTCCCCATAGTTTGTTGAGAATAAACCGAAGGATGGTATAGTCAAACAGAGAGTATAACTCTGGTTGGATTTGGGCTGGAGTCATCAGAGGATTGATGGGAATGAAATTATCTGTATCTCCAAGGAGATAGGGTCTAGTCAGGGAGAGATTAACAAGATGAAAGATTAATAACATGAAGCCTACAATATCTTTGATAGTAAAGTAAGGGTTGAAAAGAACTTTGTCGAGATTAGCATTAATACCAAGAGGGTTATTAGAGCCTCTCAGGTGGAGGAATAAAAGATGGATTTTGGTCAGACCGGCAACTAACATGGAATCAAGATGTGAAAGGTAAAAAGTCGTGCCAGAGTAGGATTATCCAAAGCTAACCACCCTCACAGCCATTGCACCACATCATTTCCAGTATAAGATACTACTGAAACTAGACTTATGTTCACAGTAGCCCCTTAAAAGGACATCTGACTCCATGGAAGGTCGTACCAAGAAAAGCAGCAGCTATGACAAGGAACATTAGGGTGATTCCCGTTATTCACGTCTCAAAGTAGTGGAAAGAGCAGTAGTTTATTCCTCGAACAATTTGCAAATAAATACAAATAAAGAAAAAAGATAACCCGTTAGCGTGGATGGTTCAAAACAGCCATCCGTAATTGACGTCTCGACAAAAATGGGCAACTCTGGAAAAGGCTAAGTCAACTCTCGCCGCATAGTGTATCCAGTGACAATTTGAATTACGACGCAGAGACCTAGGAAGGAGGATAAACCCCAGAATTGAACAAACCCCAGAGATTAGGGGCAAGGGTTGTAAGTTATACCCAGGGAGTGTTTAAGGTTTTTATGGAAGGGATGGCTTTTTAACTTTAGAAGAAGCTCATTTGGTTGAAAATTGAAAGTTCTAGTTCCTGTTTAAGCGTCAAAAGTGATGGAGGGCATTTAGCCCCCCTTCTCCTACAACCCCTCTTTCACCAAACGTATCTGTTTGAAATTATGAGATAGCGATTCTTTTCAAAATAGTCCAAAGGACATAGAATAATGTCTCTAGGGATGATACAACCCCCCCCCCCCACGCAAACGGCAAAGCCTTGTAAGTTGTTTATGAGGGCATATAAGGTTTTATGGAATGGGAAGTCATATAAACATCAGATTGGGCTTATTTGATTTGAAATTGGAAGTAATAGTGCCCTTTTTAAGTATAACAGTGATTTGAGAGCAAACAGCCCCCCCCCCACCTCCACGCTCATCATTTGCCTTAACACCTCCAATCACAATTTGGAGATAAAAATTTTATTCATTGTAGTTTAAGGTTTTAGAAATTTCGTATGTGAGGAAGACTCCCCCCCCCCTGCAGCTCTCAGGTAAATGGTTCTAAGTTATGCCCTTGGGGCATATAAGGTTCTTATAAAAAAGGGTGTTCCTACATGCTTTGGAGGAGACTCATTGGATTGGTGATCATAAACTCTAGTCCCCTCTTTAAGAATCAGAGTGATCAGAGCCCAGCTACTCCCCCCCCAAACACACACACAAACACGTCGTGTTCACCTGAGATGTGTCCAATTTCAATCCAAATATTATATAACAAGGCTTTTGAGAGTGATACAAACCACCAGAGCCCGAGGGCGAGGGTTGTAAGTTATGTCCATGGGGTATTTAAGGTTCTTATGAAAGGTATGGTTGTATAAACTTTAGAGGTGGCTCATTTGGTTGAAATTGGAAGTTCTAGTTCCCTTTTAAAAGTCAATAGTGATGGAGGTTAAGTAGCACCGCCTTCCCACCCAACTACCCCTCTTTTCACCACATGCATCTGATTAAAATTGTGCGATGGCAATTTTGTTCAAAATAGTCCAAAGAACATATAACAATGCTTCCAGGGTTGGCACAACCCCCCAGAGCCCTGTGGCAAGGGCTTTAAGTTATGCCCTGGAACGTATAAGGTTTTCATGGAATGGGTGGTCGTATTAAATTCAGATGGGTCTCATTTCGTTTCAAATCGGAAGTTATAGTGCCCTTTTTAAGAGTCAAAATGATTTGAGACCCCCTCCCGACCCATAATTATCCATAACAAATTAACAAATATCCAAACAAAGTTTTGAGATAATAATTTTTTCAGCATTGTTAAAAGGTTCAGTTATTATGCGTAGCAGTAGGCCTAGTTGTAGTAGCAATAGTAGCATTAGTAATAGTATGCAAATAACACCTTATTTTCAACATCACCTTCAACACACGATGAAATTTTAAAATTAATACCACCAATCGGTCCTGAAGCACTGCTGATACGTCCTCTTGACAACCTATATTGGCCTAGTTTTTTTCGATTTATTTTAATTCAGTTACAATATTGCCCAAAATTTTCGCCTTAATACCCTTGGATTTATTAGTAGAATTAGTAGAACCAGTAATTATAGTAGTAGCAGTAGGAGTACAGTCAATAGTAATAGTAGTCTTAGCTTTAGTAGTAGTAGTTGTAGGAGTGGAAGCAGTAGTATTATAATGGAAAAACTGTATTTTGGTTAGTTAAACAAGCCCCACAACAAGCGTTGTAAATTTTAATTTCACACACGAAACTGTTCCTAAGATATTGCTGATATGCCCTTTTGAAAACCCGTATACGGATGGCAGGTTGACATCCGTATTACAGAAATAATCTCTGAAAATTTCACCTTCATACCTTCATAGGTTGTGGATTTTGAGCTAGCCAGAAGACACTGTGAGTATTCATTTAATGCTGCTTCTACGATTACTGTAACTAACGACACTAATAGCATCAAGTTGAAACTTTTAGGGAACTGATATTTTAAAGGAGCTACTTTGATTGAAAATTAGAAGCTCTAGGGTCCTCTTAAGAGACAAAAGTGATTGGAGGTTATTCAACCCTCCTCTTTAGCTCATAATTTTCCAGACACTTCCAATCAAAGTTTTAAGACAGCCATTTTGTTAAGCATAGCTGAATGGTCTAGTAACTATATTTTTAGGGTTATTGGGTAGGACAACCCCCCTCAGCTATTTAATTTGCCCATTATTCTTAAAAACTAAATGTTACTTTAAAATTAAATCATACACAATGTTTGTATGCTGGTTGCCAATAAGACATCTCAGTAATGTATTAAGAACGACTGAGGGTATTAAGTTCAAATTTTTGGGGCTATTTCTATTACTACTTTTGCTCTTAAAATTTTACAAAATCAAAAGATTGTAAGTGTATCCAGGCTGTGAAAGCACATAAATATAATTTTTTGGGAATGGTATTAATTTTATTTATCAGGTCAACTAGAGGATGTATATGACTAAATTAAACACTACTATTTGTGGCAGGTTTTTTAAAAGAGTCTATGTTGTTAAAAATTGCGATAAAGTTTCTCCAGCATATAAATAGCAGGCCAAACTATAAATTCTTTAAGGAAAACCGGAAAGATTCAAACTATTATTTTGTTTTTCCCTATAAATAGCAGGCCAAACTATAAATTCTTTAAGGAAAACCTGAAAGATTCAAACTATTATTTTGTTTTTCCCTAAAAAAAACTATATCAGTAGAAAACGAAAAGCAAATAATTAAAAAAAAATTTCCACAAAATAATTTTTTTTTCTTTTTAATGTAAAGAACCCCATTAAACCAAAAATGAACAAAAATAGAATCAAATAATCTACCAAGCCTACAACTACCACAAACCAGTATAAATAAATGAATGAGACCCAAAACGAACAGAAATTAAAATAAATAACAAAGTCAAACACAAAACGAGCAGAAATTAATAGTAGAAGTGTTCAAAACCCCTATGCTTTCTAAAAGCCAGGATATAATTTGTGATTCCAAATCATAAAGAGGGGAGTGGAAACTCGCTGTTTCTATTTGACAGAGTACTCTTCAAAAATTCGATGACCCTCAGTATTATTTGAGCATTTCTTTAGACTGTAGTTTTAGGGTGATAAGCAGGGCCATATTCAGGACTTTTTTGGGGGGAAGGGGTTTTACGAAAGAATTTTTTTCGGGGGGTTTTACAAAAAAACTTGAAAAAGTACATAAGAAATCATTCATTTTTGTTACTTTTGACAAACATTTTGGAGGGGGTTCCAATCCCCTAGTCCCCGGGATAGGGCCTCGGTGATAAGGAATATTTTGGGTATATACTCTGTCAATAATATGGGCCTAAATCTACTTTAAATGTTAAATCCAAAATGTTTTATTATGTTTGCGCTTCTTCTAGATTTTATCAATAAGCCTGTAGGCCAAGAATATGGTGTATTGTTGAGTACGGTATTGTAGGCCAAGAATTTGTAGACTGTGCGGTAATGCAGTAAAAAAAAATGTTAGTTTGTTCACTGCATAAAAAAGACAAGACCCGGAGGATCTTGAAATATTTTTGAATAAAATTGTTTTGAAAAAGAATGTAGAACATATGGTATTCTAAGCCAAGAATATAGTATTGTAGACCAACAAATTGCTTAATTTGTTCATTGAATGAAAAAGGCCACACCAGGACGGTCTTAAAATGTTTTTGCATTATCACTTATTTGCATTGCTCATTAATCAGGGTCGTTCTACCGAAATGTCTTTTGAAAATATTTTTTATCACAACATACGTAATATATTAATTTCAAATAAGTATAACAAGCCTAATTAGCTTCAATAATATATTTCTGAATACTTTAATGTAAAATGAGCCTTTCTTCATATTTTAGGGTCCTTGTCCTGGGGGTTGCACTGATAGTACTACCTTAAGTGTCATATTTTGTTGTATTTGAAGCTTTTTGATTAAAATAAATTCCTTTAAATTTTGTCATGGATGTGATTTTTGGCCATAATGGGCCCGGGGGAGACACAAAATGGCAAGGGAGGGAGCATAATTGCCTTTTGACCCATTTTTCTACCAAACTATAGTATAGTCCTAGGTACTATTTTGCCAAGGCCCCCGTACCAAACAGGTTTTTCTGATAGATATTTAGCCAAGTTTAAAAAAAAAACAACCTACTAATCAACTTACAGATGAATGACCATGGATTTAACCTAAAAAAAAAAACTTTTATATCAGGAACAAGAAATCTACATGCATTTCATTTTTGGAACTAGGAGCGAGATTGTGTGACCCTATAAGACTGGTTTCGTTTCATGGGTTCATTAAAAGAAGGACTAAGGTTTTTTTTGAAAAGGGTAATTACTTCTTTAGTTTACGAGATTTGCGAATTTTTTGCGAAAAGATATTTGCGTAAAGGTATTGCAATGGTTAAGAATGCCTCACGGGTAATTAAAGAATGGGATGCTTGCATCAACAATACAAAGAATAAGCTCAGATACTTAATAGATTTGACGCTTACAATAGACATTGCTAGAAAGCATTCAATAGCCTAATTGAAAAGTAACGATAGAATCACATTGTGACTTGACCTAGCTTTACCTCGCCGATGTGGTCTGTATAATACATAAGTAACGTTTGAAAAGTATTGTCAATTTAAAAAGAAATGGCTGAAAAGTGTTTTGAGGGAGATAGGTTGCAAGGAGGGTTGAGCTGCATGAGAGTTCAGTTAAAGGGGGTTCAGTTACACGGGGATTTCGGTTATAAAGGGGTTCAGTTACAAGGGGGTTAAGTTGCACGGGGGTTGAGTTAAATGGAGATTGAGTTCCACGAGAGTAGTGCTTTGTCATGGTT